>NW_009185908.1:0-4734 GCF_000690835.1 Fulmarus glacialis
CAGAGCTGACAGCTGAGCCACCAACAATTATTTGAATGAGGCAAGAAGAAAGAAGCCTTTTAAGACAGAACTTTACATCCAGCAGCAATCAGAAATGGTGTGTACAGTGAGAGACAGAAATCCCGGCAAGGACACCTCCTCAAAGAGAGCAAGCCTAGATAAGGTCAGTATAGCTAAGCCAGAGCCTGAGCTCTCTGCAGCAGAGACCCACTCCAAGTTGGCTGGAGCGGACGACTAGAGCCATCATCCCAGGCAAAGTTGCTTGTTCTTAGGATCCATTTTGTTTCTTTTTTAAGGAAAAAAAACCCTGACCCTTTTGCTGTGTTAGAA
Source organism: Fulmarus glacialis (assembly GCF_000690835.1). Classification (NCBI taxonomy): domain Eukaryota; kingdom Metazoa; phylum Chordata; class Aves; order Procellariiformes; family Procellariidae; genus Fulmarus; species Fulmarus glacialis. The sequence goes on from NW_009185908.1 coordinate 331, forward strand.
AGGCAGCCCGTAAGTTGGGGAAATTGCAGATCTGGAGAGGAGGAGGATGGGACGCAGAGAGGTAGAGCACAGTGTGGAGGAGGATGGGGATCTGCTGGGGACCACACAGCATCAGAGAGGTGAGGGATGCCACGGCTGACTGACTGACTGCAGGGAGAGGATCCTACAGCAAAGGGGGTGGCCCATCACAGGGGAAACGAGGAGTCCTGTGGCAATGGACTGAGCAATGGGGATCTGTGAGGGATTGCTCTGCGGTAAGAAGGTCCTTGAGGGACACAGCAGAAAGGACATCCCAGAGTTACAAGGAAGCAGGAAGAGAGAATGACCCTGCAGTTTCAGAGAACTCGCACTGCAGGGACACATGTCAACGCTACATGTAGGCTTCAGTGAGACAGTTGGGAGGAGATGAATAAGGTCTCAGATCCCCCTCATCTTACTTTCAAGTGCAGGAAGTCTCCAGCGGTGATTTTCAGATTTCTTAGTCTGTTCAAGGAAAGTTCTAGTTCTCGCAGTCCTGGAAACTTCCGAAACGGCTCTGCAAGGGTGGAAATGGAAACGGTCCAGCGAGTGAGGAACAGTAGTAACAGAACAAGCCATGTATCACCCAGGTCTGGAATGGACCAAAACCAGCAAGAACGAGAGCACTAGTATTATCAGTGGGCATGTCTGAAAGAAAACGCCAGCTCAGTTAGATGGTTGTCCATGCAATACATGATGCCCCACCAGCTTACTCCTTAGACATCTGGTTTGCTTTCATGCATTTGCTCCCACCCCAAATTGGATTATTGCTTGAAGCCACTGATGGCACATTTAGCTTATATGTTTTACTAATTATAAATGGATTTTCTTTTTTCTTCTTCAAATTAATGGAACCCGTGACACTGGATTTGGATTCACCGCCCAGCTCTACCATTAACCTTCTGAGCCTTTGGGACAAGTCATTTCATTATTCCATGCTTCTATATATTCAATGGGGATTTTCTTTGTAAAGAGCTTTGTTTTCTAATAATGAAAAGGATACCATAGTGGCACACAATTATTGTTACAATAAAGGGAATTAGCGCAAGGATTTCAGTTCAGTAACAGGAAGGAAGCAATTCTGCAGAGAAGTGCTGCATGTGTATCTTAAACCTCTTTGTAAAGCTCTAGACCTGTGTTCAGATAAACATAAGCTTCCCTGCGTTGAAAAGCAGCATTTATTTTTTGGTATTGCAATCTCTTACCTAGTGTCAGCAGGTTCTCAGCAGCATTTATAAAAGCAACGCAATCAAATTTCTCAAAATCATCTTCTTTAGCCTGAAAAATACAGGAAAAAAAAAATCATTCCTCTCCAGTCCTAAACTGATCTGAAACAGCTGGATCTCTCCTTTTCTCAGAATGCCTAAATCACAGCATTTCCCATAATTAGGTCTTCATTTGTTTTGCTGACTATGGAGAGCACCCCTCAGAGTATGCGTTTAATGCACAGCTGCTTCAGTGACCAACGTCCAGAAGACCTGGATTACTTGAGCCCCAAAGCAAAGCTCCCTCTGTGTCCTCACTGCTGACCTTGCTCCCCTGTGTGTGTCGCAGGGCTCCTGGGCCATATCTCATACCTAAGTGTGACTCAGCAAATGGAGCCACCCTACGATTTAGTACATCTGTCCTTCTCAGCACCAGGATTGAACCCTAAAAAGACACTAAAAACCTATCAGCACCTCAGTTCATTTTCTCTTTGCATTGCAAGTTAGTCATGAACCCAAATAAAAGTCACTTCTAAAGCTGAAGTTGAAATACTACCATAGTTGAGATAAACATCCCTAAACCCAAAGAACAGCATTTTGCCAGGGGATGGGGAAGGGTCTACAACCAATGAAGACCAAGATAATTTGGTCATGAAGACACGATCCAAAAGTTTGTAGGACAAATCCTCCAAGCCTGTTCACAGCTGGCTGGCTCACCTTCCTGTGCAGGAAATATGCTTGCTTCTAACGGGTGTCTTCTCTGATCTCTGGACACTCGTGTGCTAACGTGGTAAAGTTTGCAACTTTTAAGGAAGTTCCCTAATACTTCTTGAGCCTCTGATACTCACAGAGACCAGATTTTGGCTGCTTATGTTCACAGAGAACAGGTCAGAAGGGTTCTTCACACAGCGGTGCTTCATCTGGAAAAAAAAAAAAAGAAACACAAAAGGTTAGTCCTACAGCAACCCTGTATGTCTTGTCCTGGGACCTGAGCCCCAAAACCAGACCTCAGCTGCTCCCAGGTGAATGGGGCACCTGGTGCCTTGGATCATGGGAAGTGGGGAGAAGTGGCACAGAGATGGGGAGGGAGAGGCAGCTACAGTCTGTCCACCAGCAGGATCTCCCCAGCTTCACAAAGCACTATCAGGAAATTTAGGCAATAACAGAGGAAATCTGCACTCACCAGAAATGACGCATCTAGGACATTGCCTTCAGTATTTTCTTCCATGGAGGCAGAATCTGGGGGCTTCCTCCTCTGCTGCAGTGTCTTCCTGGTGGTCCCCTTCTCAGTCCCAGCCCTCGGGGTAGCTCTGCGTGCCAGCACCCGGCGCCCGGAGCCTGGCACAATGACGGACCAAGGCAGAGGAGATGGCAAGGTGAGGACGCAACCCTCCAAATGTGCCCTTCTCAAAGTAGCTGCACTCTGCCTGGTTTTTCAGCGTGGCAGTGAAATCCATCATTTTAAAATCCCCTATATGGGGAAATACTGAAGTATAAAATGTTCAGTGACCCTGAATTTAAGATAGGAACATTAAAGCCAGAGCCATGGAAGAGGAGAAACATGCTATTTTATAGATACTAATGGAGCCATAGGTTGCAGACATGGAAACGAGGGTTGGAAGAGCCTTCTGGAGGTCTCCAACCCAACCTCCCACCCAAAGCAGGACCATCAGCAATGTTCGATCAGTCAGTCATGGCTTTGTCTAGCAATTCCACCACCTCCCAGGGTAACCTGGCCCAGAGCTGCACCTCCTCCCAGCAAAGTAGTTCTTCCTAACGCCCAACCTAAACCTCCCAAGGTGAAAATTTTGGCATAGTTATGCCACTGTTAAGTGTTTGTAGCTATCCTTCAGGTAGCTGTAAGCCACAATCTCCCCTTGGAGTCCTCTGGTCCAGATTAAAAAAAAAAAATCAGCACCCTCAACCTCTCCTAGAAGGTCCTGTGCTCCAGACCCCTGACCAGCCTAGCAGACCTCTCCACCACTTCTCAAATGTTAGAAGACATTTCTGCCATTTCTAAGCATTTCACAGATGTGACTCTCAAAGCCCAGAGAAAAAGGAGACGCTCTAGCTCAGAATAGCTGCTGGAGAACGACCCTGTGCTATTCACATGCCTGCCTGAAGCTTCCCTCCTGCCATCATGCAGAGATGGCTGGAGCCCTCATTTAATGGGTGCCCTAGACATCCTGCCCTCTTCATTTCAATGAAGATTTAAATGATTTTAAGACTTTCTGGGCACTGTTTTAGGTTCTGGTATCAACTGTTTTCTGTGTTATCAGCTGTGATGTTGATACAGGAAACCACAGCTGAATGGACCCTCTGTCTAGCCCAACAACAGGGTGGATGGTGGACCCGCCCCTGTGGACACAACATTATTCTGCAGGGAGACTTCACCAGCAGCACTCAAAGATGTGTCACCTTCTTTACTTGTGCACAAAATGTTCCTGGCAGGGAAGCAGTTAGTTGCATAGTTGCTTCCATCACCCATTTTATACAGTCCTGTTGTAGCCATCTTGACTGCAGTGTTACTGGGGAGAGTGGGAAAGAAATAAATGGGTTAAAATTTTCACTGGCTCTAACACTACTTGGCTTTAAAGAGCTCTTCCCAAGGGTAGCCACAAATGAAATGTCAGCCTGTAGGCAAAGGAACACTGTCAGGGATACATGAGGAACATGACCTCCTAAAACGGAGAACTAAATGAGGTGCCAGGTGTATGCACATTATTTTCCAGCTAAAGATAAGAAAACGCAGACACCAGCATGTGCGTGAGTCGGACTGTGTGGACAATGACTCATTGGATTTCTGCTTTACCCCTCATTCCTCCTTCCCCTGTCTCCTTTGCCGTGTCACTTGTGGAGACTCAGGGAAAAGAACCACACCGGTCACCGCTCCACAAACCTCGGAAATAAACTTCAAAGGTGCTGCATTGCTCTCGTCCTGTGCTCCTGTAGCAGGAGACGGTCTCCCAGTGCCATCTGACGATGTCTCCACACTCGGACATCGCTCTGACATACTATGGCACAGTTGGATTACGGTGTTCACGCACAGTGCCGGTATTTGGGCAAACACCTACGCACACTCTCACACACTCCACTACACCCCCACACTCCCCACACTGGCAAACCCCCACAACCACGCACCCCCACACAAACACTCTCCCACACCCCACATACACCCACC
>NW_009185909.1:0-282 GCF_000690835.1 Fulmarus glacialis
AATATATAATGATAATATAAAAAGTACAACCACCTAAAAATAAACCAGCATCAGACTATCCGCTCTTCATCTGCTTCTGCCTGAAGAAAACAAACCAAAACTGACAGCAGCTCCAAAAATCCCCCTAAGGAAGGTTACTAGCGGTGCAAAACAAGTGCTAATGAATGACAGGTGAAGGAGCTCTGCTCGCTGCAGAGCTTTGCCCCCGGTCCTCTCTCACCGTCTTCCCCCTGCTCCTTGGGTGCAGTGGCACAGGGGCAGCAGCCCAGATGTGGCGAGGGG
>NW_009185909.1:324-1219 GCF_000690835.1 Fulmarus glacialis
AAAGTCTCGGTCTAGCAACGTGGACAAAAAATATTGCTGAGGTGAAAGCAGAGTTGGGAGCTGACCTGCTCCCAGGTCTCCTGTCGCAGGGTGTTCTGTGATAGACGGGGACCTTTGTCACCGGTTACAGGGCCAACTTCCAGGCCCAAGCTGCCACTGCAGCATGTGAACAGCATGCCGGCCCCAGAGGGTTTATAGCCTGCAGCTCCCTGCGTAGGAGAAGCAGTATGGAAGTGTGGTAAGTTCCAAGGAATGGATGGGTGGAGAGGACCAGGGCGAAATATAGAGATGTTGTCCTGCAGTGGGCACGGCTTCCCAAAGTGGCTTTCCTTTTGCGGGGCACCTTCAGCTTCTCTGGGCCTAATCCGCAGTCAAGATGTGATCTAACTGAACTTGCCTTCTTTCTCAAGGAGGAGACACGTGTTCATGTACATCTGTCTCCAACTGAGATGTACTGGAGTTAAACAGATACAGCTGGTTTGCCTTTTTTTTTGCCCCCCCGCCCCCCAGCCCCCCCCAACCAGGGGTGCAGCTGTGCATCAGTGGAGTGTGGTTGCCCTGTGCATTGCCACTGGAGAGGTGACAGCTCTGCCTCCTGCCCGTTCCCCACTGCTCCTGCAGTCTGCTCTCACTGTGGAGCGGAGTTTGGGGTAACTCCTCTGGACTCCCCCTGTTCCCCAGCAAGGCCTGGCTGCGTGCACCCTCCCCGTCTTAATAAACCTTGCTAATCCGCAGGTTCTCCGCGAGCAAAGGGCACAAGCAGTTTGTTTGCTGTTGAGGTGCTATAGGATCCCGTGGGGGTCACCTCCCAGGGCTCCGGGGGCAGTCACCCAGCTCTGGGTTTTGGAGAAGGGAGCGTTGCAGCTGCAGCCAACACATCATGTGGTGGGCTGCC
>NW_009185909.1:1298-44946 GCF_000690835.1 Fulmarus glacialis
GGGGTGCCCCGCTGCCTCTCAGCAGCTTGGCACCTGACAGCCGGCTCTGGGTGGAAGCGCGGAGCAACACACCTTGTGGTTTAGCGTTCCCTATCCACAAGACAGGCTGTGCCAGTTCAGGCTTTTATACCTGGCCACCCTACTACGCCTGCAGCTGTTTGGAGGAGCCAGCAGGTAGGAACATTAGTTTCATTCCAATTTTATCCTTGGCCTCACATCTGAGACTTCAAGCAAGGATTCCAGTCGTGGGCAGACGCCCCATTTTGTGTGCTCCAGACGCTACTCCCACAAAGACCAAGCAGTCCTTTACATGGAGGCCAAAAAAACAACCGTTGCCTGATAAAGCCTTTCTGTCATGACTGGCTCTACCCAGATTGAAACCAGGGACCTACAAGTGCAGAAAGGGCTCCCTATCGCCCTGCTACCTGGGCAGGCTGGAAGAGCTGTGCAAGCAGACGGCTGCGCCCCAGTAAGCACAGTCGCAGCTGTGGTCCTCACTTTCCTTGGGGAGAGAAGCTGGAGGTCTGGGACTGACCATACTGCAAATTTTTGCAGCCAGATGCGAAGCCTGGAGTCGACGCCATAAGCTTGGTAACCTGGTAGACCACAAACTTACATTTTTTTTTTTTTCTGGAGTGATAAATTGTTCCTATCCGAGCTGCCACCTTCCTGCTGTATTTATTTTATTCTATTCTAGTTGGGGACCGGGGATCAGAAGGGAAGGCTCATGCACACGCAGACAAATATAGATAGATATTTATTTATTTTTATTAGTGGATTAGTGGAAGAGAGACCTCTACTGGCTCAGCTCGAAGAGCCGCTGATGTACCTCGGCCGTGCAGCCGGCCGCAGCCGAGGTGTGCTGCCGGTGGGTTTTGTCGCTCGCCTTCAATTCACCTACTTTGGAAATTTCCTCCGGGGTCACAGGCATTTGCCAAGGAAAGCTAAGAAGCAACCTTTCACATTTTCTCTTCTTTTTAAAAAATCCAGCCTGTAGGGAGTCACTCAGTTGCAACTGCTAGCAAATGAATTTGTGACAGTGCTCAATTCCTTGCGGAGGGGATGAACCTTGGGCACTGAAGCATGGCAGAGAATTAGAGGCTTATTGGTACTGGAGGACAAAGCAGCAGGGTGTTTTCATCCACTCCATTGATTTCAGTTGCCTTTTATTCTCTTTCTGTTCTTCCTCCCAGCTGGTTGTGTAGTACTGCAGTGAGGATGGCTTCAGAAACCATCCCTCTTGGGTCAGTGCTGTTTAGCATCTTGCCTCTGCTGTCAGGCAGATGGATAGATGTTGACTCTTACCTGGGCCATACCTGGGGTCAATAATCAGTGGATGCTTATCTTTCTGGGTTGGGGAAAAGTTAATATATAGATTTTTTTTTCTAGCAAAGCTGTCTTTGCAAACAGGTGGAGCTGGATGAGCCACGGTTGTTCATGGAGTGTAAGGCCTTTAAGTCCTGAGCTGCCAGTCTGGCTGAAAGCAATGGAGACAGTAGTTTTACAGCTGAGTTTGTACTCCTCAAACGATGGCTTAGGCATCCCCTTCCTTCCCCATCCAGCCCACTCATTCCTGCCCTTGGCATTGCTGGTGAAGTTACATGAGGAACTGCATCAGGGAATGGATCTGGCAGAGATTTCCCACCTTCCCTTCTTTGTTGTTGGGGTTTTTTTCCAGCTGGATCCATTTCTGGTCTAGTTCATCACGCGGCTGCACTAACAACACAACCAGCACCGTGGGTGGGAATGAGCAAGCTGGCAGCGCTACCATGAAATCGCAGCCTGCGAGTTGATAGTGTCTTCCTTCTGCTTTGCAGTAAAGCAAAAACTAAAGCCTTGTGTGGGACAACTGCAGTGATGAGGCTTGCTAGAAGGTGCTGGGCAATCTCTAGTACTGCAGCCCAGGGCTCTGCCTTCCAGCTTTCATCTCACATCTCCGGCCATCAAAATCTGCTCCACAAATGACCTGAGAGCTGCTTACGTAGGGAAATAGAAGTTAGTGCCAATGGCCTGAAGTTTCCGGATTGTCTGCCAGGGGATCTCCATCACAGAGGTATTATAGAGAGATCTGCTGAGTCACATTTCTTCATTTTTTGTAGGAAAGTAACCTGGCGCACTGGATGCAAAGACAGTGAAAGGTGTAACTGTGGCTTGTGGGGCTGCAGGCCCTGCGTTCTTCATTTCCATCCCTGTGAAATCCTAACTTGCAGTGAGAAGCTTCTGTGATTGCTCCTGTGCCATGGCCAGGTCCATGCCTGGCTTGCGTACCCCACGGATTGCTGTCAGGCTGTCTCCAGCTGTTGCCCTGGTCTGTGGTCTGTGCATGGTGTGGGATCATGGTAAACGGAAAAGGGCACCGCAGCCAGGCAGCCTTTTAGAGGCCCCTCAGCTGATGGACCCGTGAGAAGGTACAAGCTCTAGCTGTCACCTGGTGGGCAGCCCTTCCCCCTGCATGTCTTGGACAGCTTGGTGTAGTAGGTGCTCTCACTGTACCTTTCCCGACAGATCTCTGTAGCAAAAGCACTTTCTTTCTTTCAAAAGATGCTGGAAGAAGAAGTTGCTCTGCGGCCACCTTTTATGCCCTTTCCTTCCACTCTCCCTGTCTGTTCCCCTTTTACCAGTCACTGAGTGGTGAGAGCACTCACTATTTTGCAGACATCAAGTACCTCTTCTGCCGGGCGGGACGAAAGTTTCTTTTCTCTTTGGAGAGTGTTCTGGGTACTGGATTCTTGGCTTACCTGGGTCCTGCTGTCCTTGTAAGCAGCTCCATCCTCCAAAAAAGAGTGAAAGATTCACTGTGTGTTGTCCAGAAGTCTTTTGGGCAGGAGCTGGAACATGGGGCTCCTTGTTCAGAGATGAGTGTCCCAGATGCTGAGTACAGAAACCTTTCATCCTTCCTCTCTCTCTCCAGATCTTTGAGGTCCCAGTGGAAGGAAAAGCTTGACAGACCTGATCAGTTCAGGTCCTAGGAGGTGGAAGGCTCCAAGCCCAGCTAACCTCACAGTAGCAAGTTAAGTCCTCCGCTGTGCTCATTTAAAATCTAACCTAAAAGCATGCCCCTGCTTTCTAGAGCTTGCTGCACATCACTCCCTCCTGATGCCATTTGCTGCACTGTCTAGTCTGCATTTGTACTGTCTCATTTATTTGAAATAGCTCTCAGTGCCACCACATCATGTCCTACCTGTCACTCTCACCTTAAAGTGTGACTGGTCTGAAAACAATGATACTGATGGTATTTCAATTAGCTAATCTGTTCGGCACACATAAGAAAGAGGGTCTCTGGGTTCTTTTCTTGGGCAGCAATGGAGCAGTTTGCATGTCCCTCATTCATACCCAGTGGTTAGTGAGGGTGTCACAGAGGGCTTTGGTGGCTGACCGGGTTGTATGTGTGGTTTAATGGGATTTAAGGAATCACTGCTACTTCTGACAGAAACCTGCCCCGTGTTTCTGATCAGAATGGCTTGGAATAGGAGAGTTGCATCAAGCTCATGGCTGTTGTTTTTACGTTCCAGGTGCTCGGTGGCTTGAACACCTCCTATCTATAAAAAATCTGAATTCCAGTCTGAGGATCATATTCAACCCCCCTGCTTTTCAGATAGAATCACAGAATGGTTTGGGTTGGAAAGGACCTTTGAAAGTCATCTAGTCCAGCCCGCCCCTGCCCTGAGCAGGGACATCTTTCACTAGATCAGGTTGCTCAGAGCCCCCCTGTCCAACCTGACCTTGAATATTTCCAGGGATGGGGCATCTACCACCTCTCTGGGCAACCTGTGCCAGTGTTTCACCATCCTCATTGTAAAAATTTTCAGATCCAAGGGAACTTGTAAGCTTGTCTGTCCAGCAGACAGAGGGTTCCTCAAGGGCTGGTCCAAGACCAAATGGCAGAAATTCCTCCAAGGAGAATCACAGACTGACTTACTTCTGCTCTCCATTTAAGGTATGCTTCCTGGTGCTGATTTCTCTAGCAAACATCCAGAAGCACCTTAAAAATAAAACACCAAAGTGAAACAAGCCACTGAACACACAGACCTTCCCTGGGCAAGAGGATGAGAGCGAGCGAGCAAACCACATGTGACAGATGTTAGGCATGTTGCTGAATGCAATTCTGGAAGCTGCTCAGATGCTGTGGTCAGGTGGGTGGTATTACAAACCTATCTGGGCTAGAAAAGAGAAACATTTTTCTAGTAAATGAAACATATCTGGTAGAGAAAGCACTGAGGGGTAAGAAACATGCAGTAGAGAACTGCCATTTGGGGAAAGGCTTTTCGAGGTGAAGCTGCGTTGTCGTAAGTCGTACTTTGTTAGTAAGTGCCCCATCGCTTCAGAGTTAGGAAGGACAAGATGGACTCGTGGCAGCTCTACTGAGTCAGGAAACTGGCACATGAAAGACAGAACTGCTCTACTTTAGAGTACAAATGGGGTAGTACTACCACAACCACCTGCTTTTAACTGAACAGCCAGATATTTCTGAGTGGGTTTTTTTCCCAGTCCCTGGATGTCCTGCATGGGCTTCGCGTGAAGCCCCAAATGAGTGTTGTCACTTTGAGTAAGAGTGCTTTGTGCTTGCCTTTCAGTTTGTCTCTTCATCTGCTGAACAGTTCAGTGCACTGAATTCCTGTTTCTGTAGACCCTGTGCCTTTTTTTAAAGAAAAAAAGAAAGGTGAACCAACATTTTGTGACTGTGGAGAAATTACAGAGGATAAAACTGGTACACAAATTGGTATTTTGTGTGATGAGATGAAAAACTGCCATGTTCTGGAAATCCCTTGGCTGTTGGGCCTTCCCTGGTACAATCTCAGTGCTGAGGATGCTGTGATGCTCTCCGGGAAAGCTCTGTAAACCAAAAATGGTCTCTGTTCCCCTTGGCCCATTGAGAGCCTGATCAGAGTACCTCAAACCGAGTCTGTGAAGCTCTGTGACGATGAGGGTCTTCATTAGGGCATTTATTTGCAGAACATAGGTCCTAAGGAACCATACGGGAATGCAGCCGCTGGTTTAGGTACACTGTAAGAAAGGGTAGGAGAGTACAGGGAGAGAGATGGTGGGACCGTATGAATTTGAAGTCTTTGATTAGATGCAATTTTTTTTTTGGACAGTGAACAAAAACAGGGCAGGGAAGTTACAAAAACCATATGAAATGTAAATGTAATTTTTTTTTTTGTTTTGCGTTGTTTTTGAAACCTGATAAATGTGAATTTTTCTCATATATGACAAACCCTTTTTCAGTCATATAAGAGAGCACACGGGATGGTGGAGTTTTTCCAGGCTGCCAGAGTGTCTTTCTGTCTGGAGATACTTTATTGTCACATATGACCTTTCAGTAATACATGATGGTAACCCAGGGTGGCAATCTCAAAAGACCAAGAGAAACTGAGGACACCTGAATTACTGAAGAATCTGAACATCGTTTTCTGATTTTTTACACCAGCCACAAAGAATTACAGCATTTCTTGGGTCAGATGATAGGCAAAAAAGCAGTTTTTACTTTTTCATTAGTACCCCACCAGAGGCTGGATGGCTGTAATTTTACAGGGATGCTCAGAATTGAAAGATGGCCATTGGCATTTTCTGTGGGCTCTCAGTGGATGTAGATAACACTCCATTTTTAATCTAATCTGAAATGGATTAGAAATGACAAATGGGCTTTTCCAAAGAAAGTGTAAAGGTTTTCCTTCTTTAAGAAAATTTACAAACAACCTGCCCTCCCCACCCTTCCTCAAATTTGAGTTGTTTATCTCTGCAATCTGGGCCACGGCCCCTCTGAAGACTTGCAGGAGCTCTGGCCAAGGCTGGGGAGGCCACCGATTCTCCACTTCACTGCAATTTGTTGCCTCTTTGAAGAGCAGCTGTTGCCTTTGAAGTGAACTTTTCTGGGCAAATGAGTATCAACGGACAGGGTGAGATTTTGGCTGCAGATGGGCAGCAGCAAATTCCCTTCACAGAGGGGACCCTGCTGGCAGAAGGCTTGCAAGACAGAGGTTCAGCTGCTCCACCAGCCACTTCTCACTGAAAATAGGCAACAAGCGGGGATGAAGCGGAGGCATAACAGAGCTGCTCTGTGTTGACCTCCTCCTGGCCTGAAGTCCTTGGGAAGGGTCGACCTTGCTGCCCTGCCTGGCACCAACCCCTCAATCTTTTTGCTACCCCTCTGAGCTGATCTGGAGCTCAGGTAAAGGCAGAGTTTCAAGTCCAGGCTAATCTGCCTCTAACATAGGATAGGGTGGCGTGTTGCGTAGGTTTTGTCTGTGTTAGAGCGAGCTTGTTAGGCAGGGCTGAGTCATTGCAGAGAAGCACCGAGTCCTGCAAATGCTCAGATGTCTTTGTATTACCCTTCTGCCACATTTTGTTCCTAGTCTTTTTTTTCCTCATCCAGTAAGGCTTTTTATTCTCTGCAATATGTCCTTATTTTCTCTACACTTTTCATTCAACCTGGAACTGACCTCTGAATCCAAAACCACTCTTGCTGGTGGTTTGTGCTAATATTCAGGGCTATTCCCTGTGACTCCTGAGGATCTAGCGTGCGTCCCCCCTGCACCCGAGTGGTTGCCTCTGGCTGGGAGGGGGGTGGCACCATCACTGCAGGTAAATCTACTAGAAACTGGGAGCCAGAGCCTGACTTGTCATGGTAGGTGCCTAAATCCTAAATGTCTGTCCTTAAAACTCTGGTGATCTGTCACCCATATCTGAAGATACCTCAAGTTCATCAGTACCTACTTTACGTGTGATGGTGCTGAGGTGTCAAGGTCTGCCCAGAAGTATTGAGCGTGGCTGACTCGCTCCTGTGAGATCCTTCTGTAGGTATCCCTCTGTGTCACTCCTGGGAGATGCTGGACCAGGTAGGCACGTTATCTGCACCGAGGTATTGGAGACTCGTAGGGTGCTCCACTGCTGGCCTCCTCCTCAAAGAGAGCACGCAGGGCTGGCTGCCTGCCTGCAAGGAGATGTCTTTCTACAGGCCTAAATGCTGAAGCAGGCAGGGTGACAGGCATACCTTTCTCATGAGGATTTCTCTTTTGCCTGGGTCAGGCAGCTTCATCCTCCCTGTATTTGGGCTTTGCAGCTGCCACTGTAGGCATGTAATTCCCCTTACGAATTAACGTGAGAGTCTAGGAACCCGGTTCAGACATTGCAAATACTACTAGAGGGACAAAGAGTGAGAATTCAGACACTCGGGCAGGGAAGGTGTCACTCTATTATTTAGTTTGGTAGGGTCATAAATTACTGAAAACATGGCTCTATAATATAAACGTTCAGGCAGGTTTGGGTATGGATGTATATGGCTGTATATCGTACACTTTGCTGTGTACAACAGCCCTGTAGAAAGTGAAAGCTGGAACCTGCTGGGTGGCTTTACTGATTTTTGGGTTTGCTTTGTACAGGGCGATTGTTAAAACAGACTTGTTTGTGGATGTCAGGCAGTTCACACTACTGTGTTTTTATGCAGTGTTTCACAAGCGCTAGACTAATAGAGAAACAAAGCAGTCTTCATGACCACTCAAATTTGTCTTGACTAAGCACACCATTGCTGAATAAAGTATATACGTATTGTTTTCAGACAGCTGTAGTCCCTCTGCAGACTTTAGGGTAATTTAATCTCTTGACATGACTGTGCAACTCCTGTTATTTTTAGGCACATACATTAAGAGAAGAAAAGGTCCATTTAATCTGAAAACATATTAGCAAGTTTTCCTGCTTTCACAAATCTGAACCAGGTACCGCAGGGAATAAACTGAAAGTCGTTAACATATGATTGCTATTTGATGGCCAGAGTGAAGCAGTTTCATACCCACGCCTTACCAGCAGAAACTGCAAAGCCAGTTGCTACTCTTGAAGATCGTATCAGCAAAGATTAAAAACTCATTGCAAATTGTGCAAAATCATACCCAGATCCTTTGCTGATACCAGCTGTCTGCAATCTGTATGTGCAGTGGACTGCTGGGCATGTGGGTGAGCTGGTGGGGATGAGGAAGGGCCTGAAGTCCTCTCACGTTGATGACGAAGGTGGTGTGTTAGTGCCCTCCCCGATGATGCCTGAGGATGCTGAACTCGGCTGGCTCCTGTCCATGGTGTTGCAGCCCAGAGGACTGTCACTGCCTGCTCTTCTGCTCTCCTGCTCTCCTCCTCCCAGCCTCCCGAGTCACTCAGGAGAAGTGACAGTGGAGCCTGTCAGGCTACAGGATGAAACTGGTGGCTGTGAACGTGGCCCAGATGCTGGAGCGCAGACTAAGTCTCCTCTCTGGCATAGCAGGGAGCTCCTGTACTGCTCACCATGGTCCCTGTGCAAAGCTGTTTCCCTCCCAACCTCTAAAGGGGAGATGGGGTTACTAAAATCAAAGCAGTTTCCTGAAGGAGGTGAGGATTTAGTTTCCTCCTGAATATTCCTAGCAGCGTTATCCAACAGGCTTTGGGACATGTGATGAAAACCAAGAAGGATGTTGTTCAGGCCTCCACAGACTCTTCCAGGCTCAGCTTGGGTGGGAAGGTGAGGTTATGCGTGGCAGGCTTTGCTCATGACTGTCCTCTTTGAGAATGAATGGGGGAAGGCAAAGGCGAGGGACAAAGCGAGGAAAAAACTTTAAGTGCTGCATTGCATGGGGTGGGCTGTTGCAGCTAGCAGGAGGTTGTTGATTGTTTGTTGAAAACCTTGCTCGCTGTGTTTGCTTTGGATACCACAAGTCACCGGGTCATGTCGGGGACTGTGAGTCATGCTCCTCCTCACAATGGAAAACACGGATTCATCACCGTGGTGCTGCGCTCCTTGCTCAGCCGCACGGCAGGGCGGGCTGCCCCCTGGGAAAGCAGGAAAGTGGCACAAGGCGGGAAGCGTGGAGGCCTTCCCCTCCAAAGAATATAGGAAAGTGTTTCTGAAGTGCTTTTTGCTCTTCAGGCATCCATCCTTGGTTCTGGGGAGAGCTTTGCTGGAGCCTCGAAAAAGTGGCACGCTGGAGTTCTCGACTTCTCGTGTGCTTGTGTTGCTGTGGATACAGGGCTCTATTTTTGTGCCTCTTGCCTAAGTTTTGCCTGCATCTTGCAGTGCCTTAAACGCATTTTTAGGATTTGGGTTCCTGGTTAGCTCAAAGCATCGAAGTCGCATCTTCTGCGGTCTCAGTGGGAGTTTAAGAGCAGGCTGGTCGTGATGACGTTTCCTCCGCTGCCTCTTCCTTTCGCAGAATGAAACCAGGTGGTGGTTTCATTCAGTTTATAGAGGACTGATGCCTTTGTCAGTGAGAGATGTTGCAGCACCCTTTCTTTGGCTCACATGGAGAAGCCCTCGGTAGAAGAGAAGAGTAATACCAATAGCTGTCGGAGGCACTTGCAGGGCTAGCACGCAGGTCAGCGTGGACCTACACTGCCAGGATACTGGTACTGATTTTGGCCCTGAATGCACAGAGCACACAAACCACCTTTGCCTCTCGGTTTTCCTTGGACCACTCCAGATTTAACCCTTCATTTTCTTTCTGCTGGAAGCATAGACCTGCGATGGCTCCAGACGCGAGCGTGGGTAAAGACGGTCACTGGGCATACCTAGCAGGGGAGAAGGACCTCTGCGTTAGGTGGTGGTAAGCCATTAACTCCTTCCTTTACATCAGGGACAAGAAATTCTTTCCTTACTGAGGGACAAATAAGTCTTTTGAGCACCTTTGGTCTGCCGCACATTAACACATGCCTTAGTGTTACCCAGTAAATGGTGGAATAATAATAATGCGGTTATGAGCCATCTGAAATGAAGTTGTGGGCTGTACCTGTCCCCATGGGCTGCAGGCTCCTGCCTCCTGTGAAAGAGCATGGGGCTAGTAAAGAGGCTGTGTGTGGTAAGAGAATAGGTGTATTTAAGGAAATGGGGTTTAAATGAGAATTTAATTACTCGTTTTTGGCCTCATATCTGAGCAAGAATAACATGAAAACCTGAAATTAAGCACTTGTTGCATTCCAATACAGGGAAGAATGCCTCCAGTATTTGAAAATAATTCGAAGATAAATAGAATTAATACTTAACATATAAAAGAGGCAGCTAATGTTTTGACAGACAAGCCTCCTCCTCAGAGCCAAGAACATGCATTACCTAAAGGAGGAAAATCCTCATTTGTACTGAAGGTTGCCAGGAGTCATAATTAAAGAACAAAATTAGTCGAGGCGAGGATGGAATGAAGAGTAGAAAGATTGTTGCTTCTTAGATAACTGTGCAGGCGTTGCAGAAGGAGCACACACAGTTTCGATGATTTTTTTTTTCTCTTGAACTGTCCCCATGTCCATCAAAACATTCACTGCAGGTTCCCTTACATTAAAAATGAAAATAGAAATATCCCACTGGGCAAGTTGTTCTGCCATAAGTGGAAATAAGCCTGCTTGCCCTCTGTCGTGTAGAGTCTCTGATGTCTAATTAGGGGCAAGGTGGTTTTTTGCTATTTTAGCGAGTCCATCACTGGGGGCATCATTAAAGTTTTTTTTGTCTCCTTTGCCACCCACTTGCACAAAGTGCGAGGGTTCGTACTAACTTGGATACAACTGCCCCTCTGTCACGTTCGATGGAAATTTCCTAAGCAGCTGAAAAGCTCCTGGGAGGGGGAAGGGGAAGGGCAGATAACCGGAGACATACGGACCCACCCACATGCTGTATGGTTGCATAAGGCTCATTTCTGCAGGAAACTAGCCTGAAATTTTGCAGAGGATTGGACCCGTTTGTAGGAGATCTGTTATTCTGATATTATTAATGCAGCATGCTGGCAACGATTACCCAGATGTTCCCAAAAGGCAGGGAAGAGTAGATAACAGCAGTGCCATGGCCAGACAAACGGTTAACTGGAAAGGAAAAACTGAGGTATTTTTCTGTCGGAGAAAAACAGCGTCTCGCTTGGATATATAAAACACACAGCCTTCTCCACCTTACACGCCTTTCATAGCAGCAAATGTGTAAATCTTTTCTTCCAGAAAGGAATCCAGATGCTCACTTACTTTAATTCGAGTGAAGATAAAATGGCCAAATTTTCTCTGCCTGGAACATCTGCAGAAATGCCACTGAGGAATTTTGGCTTGTTGTTTTAGATAGAAAATTTCAGAAGTCCTCCCATATTTTCCTCTTTCAAGGTTGGACCAAAAATACATTCAGCAGTCATAAGCTGTGGCATATTAATTAATCTAGAAAATGTCTACTACTCCTAGAGGCAGATTTATACTATATAATCCACCATTTCAAAGGCTAAGGTCACCACCAAACATGTCAGCCCACCGGGATATCATAACACATAAATTACATAATCAATAGCACATGTTTTCCTCTTTTCTTTACCAATTAATGGATCTTTAAAGTAGAGAGCTTGACTTACATTGTTCCAATCATGTTGGATGGGGAAACCCGTCAGAAGGAGGATTAAGCAAAAAACCAGTTTTCAAATAATCAGTAGAAGGCTGGTGTTTAAGACGCTCACATCAATTCTTTCTTGTGCAGCGTTCAGCAAGTGCACAGGAGCATCAGCTGTACTTCCAGTTCTGCTTCATGCCTTCTGACAATTTTATTAATTCTTTAGAAAATGAGTGTATGTACTACCAGAAGGTATTCCAGCTTTTTTTCTTTTTACTTCATCTCAGATTTGTAACATGTTTCTGTGCCAACATACTTCTCATAAAACCATCTCATTATCCTTTACCTCTGTTCTTCTTGCAGATTCTGATTAGAGCATTCTTCTAATTTTGAATGGGATTAGGGCCAGAGAATGAGATAGTGAGTGATTTATATCAGTTGATGGGATATTTCCTGCTCTTACCACGGTGTTTTTGTATAAATTAGGTATTTCTTTGTCAAGGTAATGGGAGTTTGCGCCCGGCTCAGCTCTTTACACTAATTACTCTTCCTATCTATTTACTTACTAAAGTATAGGTATTTTGGCTGAATTGTGAAACTCAGTGGTCACTAGTAAGGATTGTCCCATTGAATTAGTGGGCATACTTACTTAAATAGGGGCTTATCAGTGCAGTTTGGCTTAATTTCTGTTTGCTTGCAATAAATGCCCAGAGCAGCGTAAGCAGTATTTCATGATGTTGATACCTGATCACATCACATGAAAACACATTTTTAGAAGTGCATAAGAAAGAGAGTCAAGCAGAAGCTCATTTTCATTCTGGATTTCTTAACTGTTGCAGGCTTGGCTTTGTCACCTTCACTTTCTGCTTAGGATTTCTTGGATATACAATTAATGTTCTTAAATTAGGAAAAGCGAAAGAGAAACCAAACTCCCCAAAGCGAGCCATTTCTGGGTTTGTGTTATGTGAAGAACCTTCCCGAGTCCCAGGCTGGTTTGTCAGCAAGTTTCTCAGAACATATTTCCTAAGGCAGCCAGAGAGGCATCAGGGGCAGATTTCTCCAGGGTAGCCTCGCTCTAGGAGCGATCCCTTGAAGGAAACGGACAGCCTGGTAGGTTTTGCTATCAGCAGAGGTGAGACTCAAGGAACCAGTTCTCGTTCCAGAGGGACATGTACTCTTAAGAAATAGTCCCATTCCTTTTGCATTCTTGTAGCGATGGTTGACCACCGTTAGTGGAAGATATGCTGTACAATGCTTGACAAAAGCAGAGGCTAAGCATATGAGTAGGAAGGAGGTTAGTGGGCTTGGAGGCATGCTTCTCTAGCAATGGCTGGTTGGCAGCCACTGATATTTTGTGAGCTAGAAGATTTTGGAGAGCCCAGAGCCTGGGAAGACACTCCCCTCATAGTTTGTCCATCGTTTCCCCCATCCCCTGATTCAAATGAGACTTCTCCCTTTTTTCTGTCATGGTCCAGGCTTACGGATGAACCACACAAGTGGAGTTTTCAAACCCTAAAAAGTCTTCGCTGAGCCTGCACAGACTGAGGTTTCTGGGAAGCTTGTAACGTGGCTAGTTTGGACAAAATCACACAGGGGCAGCAGGAGGCCCAGTTTTGACTGCAGAAATGACATATTCCTTTTCCAGTGTGTGGAGCCATTACAGGATCCCCCAAACAGCTCTTTTCATATGTATAGTCTGCACCAGGGGCAAAATGTGTTTTTCCCCTAGCCTTGTGCTAAGAAGCGACTGAACCATTTTGCTGAAGCTTTCCCAAAAACCACTTAGCCTGGGGCAGACAGCATGCATGGAAAAAACCCAGCCCAAACAGCTGAAATTTGGCAAAGTTGAATGCAAACTGAAACACATTCTTCTCATGGAAAAGTGTTGGGTGACCTCTGATAGGCAGAGTTCCCCACTCCACCTAGCTGAGACACACAGGCAAAGTATGCAGTTTACCATCTGCCCTCGTCAGCTTGGGTGTATGTACTCCGAACAGCAAATTTTATGTATAAAAATATACACCCATCTCTATATACATGCTGCATAGCTCCCCGCTATGCAGGATTCCTGGCCGCAGATCAGTTGCATCACTCCCCTGATGTCATCCTGGCATATACCACCTCCAGCATTCTTCTCTGCCTGGGCGAACGGTATAGTCCAAGACTGTTTTTTCTCTTTTTTTTTTTTTTCCTTTTTTTTTTTCCCTGGTTGGTTGCTGCCACTGCAGAAAATCAAAGGCAGCCTCACACATTTGTCTCTGTTTTTCATTTTGTTTTGCCACAGAAGTTAAAAAGAAAAGCTTTGGAAGGACTTTCTTCAGCACAAGTGAGGAAGCAGCTGTTTACCATGAAAAAAGCCCATAAGTTTGTGCTTCCTGAGCTAGGAAATAGCTGCCGTCGCCACCACTACAGTTTCTTTAGACATTTCTTGTGGCCTGGGAGATGACTTGCTCTGACACTGTGGCACACAAGGCTGCAGAACGACACCGGGGTGGGGATGGGAGACCAGGCAAAGTCATGTGGCTGTGAGTCATTGGAAGTTATTTTTCAAAACCTTTACTGAGACCGTATGTCCAACAGTCCGTGCCAAGCCCTGTAAGAAATCTACCCTGTGTTATAGTTTCCTTGAAAGAAGAGTGGAAGGAACAAATGCTGTGGGAATGTCGGTCAGCAAAGCCTGTGAAACTGGTGGCTATGCCACGAGGATGGGACGTTTTGCTGTTTGTGCAAAAGTCAAGAGAGCAAAACCACTGCAATCCACTATCACTACTGGCACACAGTTAAAAACTGTGTCCTTTTTCTAGATAAATGGTACTCAGCAAAGGCACCACAGGTGACCCTTGCGCTGCCTGTGCACAGGCAGAAGGTCCCCACGGGAGGTTTGGCTGGACCTCCTGCAGTCAGGGGCAAGGCATTCTGGGAAAAGGGCTTTACAAACATTTCCTCCTCTTTGCACAAATAGAAACACAACAACACAGGAAGGGTTGCTCTCGTTTCCCAATTTATGCCTGCTTGCTTCCCCATCTGGGCATCAGTGCTGATGGGCTCCCACGCCTCTGCCAGTGCTCAGTGGGCTGTGGCAGTGTTACATGGGGCAGTGTTGAGCAGGCACCGACACAGAGGATATGTAAGAAGGTTGATCGTAGCAGTAACTGAATCTCTCGGTGTTAGCCCATAATAGTAAGAGACAGGCACATCAGTAGTGACAGACAGATCAGACTTTTTGGTGCCTGAGGCATTCACTTGCTGTGATTTTGCAACAGGCACTGCTTTGCTTCCTGTGCTCATCCTCATGATTGATAGTCCTTTGAGGTCTTTATTTATAATGCAGGAGTATCACAAAACATAACCATTTGCCCCAGGCGGCTGGGAACCAGTTGCCTGCAATACTGCCTGGTCTGGAGGGGAGGATCGTCCCCTTCCCTCACCATGGTCCGAGTGTGCTCTGCAGTGTGGCCTCCCCACAGCTGCCCAGGTTGGTCACATCAGCCCTGCCTAGGATGACATGGCCTCTTTCCTTGTCCTCGTCCAGTGCCACTGCTGAAGTGTGACGGTAGAAGAAGACTGGGCAGGGAGGCTGGGGCAGGTGGTACATACCTGCACTTGGCATGTGTGGCCTAATGTCATGGGTCTCCAAGTGTGCGTGAGGCTGTGAAACCCACATCAAGAGCTGTGTAGGCGTTTAAGGTGTCTCCATATGTCATGTTCTGTGTGTGACCTCCATTCAGTGATGCTTTGTGGCCCTGCATGGCGATGAGGAAGGCAGGCACCTGCCTGGGACCTGCTCTGAAGGCCAAAGACCTGTTGCCTGTAGGTTATTTTCGAGGCTGTGGAAGAAGTGTGTTGCTGGTCAGTCTCACCTGCTGTAGGCTGGTGTTTTACCTATAGCTTATTCTTTCTTCTTTCTCACAAGCTTGAAGCCTCTACATGCAGTAGGGTATGACAGAAAGGGGGATATAAGCACACATCTCAGAGACATGATTTGGTGTGGTCTGATTTAGTAACTCCACCACGGCCACACCTGGAAGCAGGAAAGCAAAGAGAATCAGCTATTGTTTTATCTCGCTTTACTTCTGCTCTGCCCACGGGACCTGGTTTTCCTCAGAAGATGCTCCTGCTCGCCAGGCTCAGTGGGGGCAGCAGGCCCATTTCACCTTGAGGTCCAGTGACCCACCTGGTGGGAAAAACACTTGCCATTTTCCACGGAAAATGAGGTAGCAGTGCTAGACAGGGACTGCCACAAAAGTGTCATTGAGGGGCTTGGGATCGCTGTCCCTGCCACGCTAGGGTAGCACACGGCAGTGAAGACCACCTGTGCAGTGGTGCAAATCAGCCAGGCCCGTGTAACCAACATGAGCCGTGCTGGCTTACACCAGCTCAAAGTCCACCCCTGAAAGCAGCCACCCTGTAGCGCACACTTTTAACATCCTTCCAGCCATCGCTTGCACAAGGTACCGAGACATGCCGTGTGAGGACCGTAGACACCTGCAAGCAGCACGGCCAGCACGACACTTCGTTTCAGCTTCCACTTCATTTCCCTCTTAGCAAGGAAATCTTTCTCGTGAAACTGAAGTTTCGCAATGAATGTACATTTGCTGAGATAAGGTTTGCGGGAGAATTTTGTTTCATATGCTGCTGAAAACACAGCTAACTGAGCATATTTCTGAGTATTTCCTTTCTCTCTTTGGTGGGGGCAAGGGGGTCAAGTGTTATACATGGAAAAGAAACATAATGTAGTTACTTTTTTTCCCCCCAGAAGGTCCTGGTGACAAGTCCTTGAAGGACGCAGAAGTAACTGCATGCCAAGGGAACCCAGGAGACCAGGTCTGGGAAACCTAACCCAGAAGCCTTTTCTGGAGAAAGGGGAGAATGCAGGAAGAAAAAGCTTTTACATAGGAAGTAACAAATTAGCAGGACCAGGAGATTGTCTGGAGGGAGGGAGGAAGCCGGAGGGTGGCTGGTGCATTTACAAGCTGCTCTGAACAAGGTGCTGAACTTCCCAGGAAGCCATTTGGGGTTAGCCAGTGATCCCGTTGCAGCCGTGCCTCCGGCTTGGAGACAGCCTGGGTGTACAAGAGATGATGCCCTTTCCCTGTGGGCAGTCCACACTCTCCCTTGCCGACTGTTTACATTGCTGGCTAATTGGAAAGAGAAGTAGTTTCCTCCTTAGTTTCTCCTCCCCATGTGCTTGCAGCGAGGGTGGAAGTAGGATGCTGGAGTCCTTCCTTTCTTCTCGGGGCTGGGATCCTGGACCTGTGGGCTTGGGCTGAGCCCCTGTGGCCCTGGATGGAGAAGTAGCCAGGGACAAATGAGGAAGCCGTGGGTTGAGCAAAGACCTTGCGCTATAGAAATCTTTTTTCCAGAAAACCGGGGAAGGGGGTGGGGCGGGGGAGGCAGGACACCAGCCGCCCTGTTGCAGCAGCAATGTGTTTTCATTGTAATGCAAATATCTTCATGTAATTTGGGTCAGGTTCAGGTTCACCCAATTCTTGTGGCTAGAACTGAAACCAGGATGTCTTCCCTTTTGCTCACAGCTCTCAATGCTCTCCTCCCTTGCTGCGATCCCAGAGCTTGTGTTGCGATGGGGCTTCTTCTGTGTCTCTAGAGAGATGCCGTTTGGTGGAGCACATCACTGACCTTAATCAGCTAAGCAGTCGCCATGCTCCTCTCCCCCTCTCTGGTGGCTTTTTTTTCTCCGAACGGCTTTTGTTTCTCCAGAAAGGGCTGGTGGGATGTGCCTGGGAGCACATGGGTGTGCTATGATGCTATGAGGTTTTGAAAACTGGTTTCGTTCAATCAGCATTGCTCACACTGAAGTTAGGCTGACACTGTCTGCGGTGCCTGCAAATGTAGAAACCAGCCCCACAGCACCAGATTGCAATCGCCGAGACACTGCCCCGTACACCAGTCCGGGCGGCTTTGAAAATAGTGGCTTTACTTCTGGGAAACACGATGTACAGATTTGAACAGGAAATTTACTGCCTTCTTGCACAAAACTTGACTTCTCCTCACCCCCTGCTTGCAGTGAGTCTGTAAATGTTTAAGTCACCTCACTGTTATCCTGTGTGGGGTCTTTGTTCCTCGCCTCTCCTGCTTATGTTGACCTAGCCCCTCTTCTCTCGCCGCACAGCCGGCATTAAACTCTGGGGGCACAGGGCAAAGGCAGGGCTTGGTCACTTCTTGCCTGCCCCCCTTGGAGGGGCTGACTTTTGCTGCTGTCTAATGTGGATTAGTGGGGCTCCCCTCCAATTTCGGGCCCTGGGCAGTCACCTTAGTTGCTCTCTCCTAAATCTAATTCTGTTCCGCTTTGTCCAGATTATAATGCTCCCTGGAATTCATTTTAAATGCAGAGCAGGGTCAGGGGAGGCTTCAGGGACAGCTTGGATGCTGCTAGGGCTAGGGCTGTGCTAACGGCACTTCATGCCCGTTTTGTAGAATTGGCTGTTAAAATCATAGCGGTTTCCTGAGCTGGCTGTTAAAAAATCACCTTCAGCAAGCTGGGCTCCCTGCAGCTGCTGCTGTCTCTCCTAGTACCCAGGCTCCCAGGCTGGGCTCTGTGCATGACTCCTCCTCCCACCCACGCTGGCTCAGACCTAAAAATCTCTGTCCCCATCAGTAGAGGGCCCAGCCCTTGCTAGTTCTCCATCCTGACCCTAGCCCTCATGTGCCCTGGCCCTGACCCAGCTGGCAGCTCAACCTGCCTGGGTTCAACGCTCATCAAGCCATTTTGGTACATTGAATGGGGACGGAGCACAGTGGAAGGGGTGCAAATCTCAAAGTCTTGCATTTCAAAATCACCTCTTGCTTTGAAGGGTCTGATCCTGCTTTACGGACTCCCACACTCCTGTAAGGCAATTAGGTTTCCTTGCACTTAAATGCAGCTGCTTCTCGTGCGAAGAATGGCAGCTGCTTTACACTGCACAGGAGAACACTTTGGCAAAGGAGACCTGATGATCGTGCTTGGCTGAATCTGCAGAGGGAATTTAGGTAGAGGGAATGTAATTATTGGAGTTTGGCCAGGACATTGGGAGAAAACACCTGTACTCTTGTGACATGTGCTGTGAGATAATAATTTGCAGCAAAGGAAAGCGTACACAGTAAAGCAGTCAGCGTTAGGTAGGTCACTGTTCTGGATGTGTGTCACGAGTAATGTTCTGCCCTCTCCATCCATAGGGAATGGGGTTTTAATCCTTCGTACATGACAATTGCATGAGCCAACCATTTCCCTTAACAGGCACTCACAGAAAGAGGTAGTGGTCTACTCTAATTTTGTAGGGTCCATGGGGAAGCTGTTGGTAAGTTCTGCTGAAATAACTCTGGTTTCCTGGGCTTTGCTTTCACATATAATTAGAGAAAAAAGCAAAACTGGATCTTGGATCTGAAACAGCAGGGATAGAGGAATAAGGGTTTCTTCATTAGGACTGGCTCTCTTCCACCCTGCCCCAGCTGAGACCCTAGGAGGTAAGGGGCTGAGTTTGGGTTTTGAGGTGGCCATGCTCAAGATCCTGAGGTTCTAGTGGATGTGGTGCGAGACAAGCTGGTCCCCTGGCCAACCTGAGGCTGAAGTCATGACAACAGCTTCTTTGGTTTCTCTGTTGTTTTGTATCATCCCTTAAGCAGTCCCAAATCCAACTGATGTGAAAATTTTGCCTTGTTGACCCTCTTTGGCCCTTCACAGTTATTTTAAGGTCCTGTAGAGATGAAGATTATATGCTCATCAGAGCGGAAAAAAAGTAATTTTCATGTTGTGTTTTTGCAGTGGCCAGCCTGAGAGGTGGTGAGATCTGTAACCTGACTCATATGGATGTGACTCATATCACAGTACAAATGATAAATGAGTGTAGCTGATATTGATCCCAAATTTGACATCATTTTGATCAGCTTCAGGATTAGCTTTGTCTGACAGCATTCATTCTTGGAGCTGGACTCCTTCTCAAGGTGAACAATAGCAGTAAATGGTCTCTTAATAAGTAAAAAAAAGGAAGAAAAACTCCTCCAGACTCACTGCCATCGCTAAGAAAGAAATTAGCTTTTGGACTCGACCACAGAATTGCTGTGAGAATGAGTGACTGACTTTTTCTTATGGAGGAGGAAGTGCTGTGTGGCTCAGAGGGCATGAGGATGCTACAGAAAGCGGCACTAGTTCTTGGAAACTGCAATACTGTTTTTTTTCCCCAACAAATTCAGGAAAATTCAGGGGGATTTCCAAAGAAGAGAGTTGTGGCTGTAAAGAATGGTGGCTGTTCCAAACAGATAAATCAATCTCCAAACACAGTGATCCTCAAGAGAAATCATGCTATTTTCTCCCAGCTATTAGTGAGATAACTATTAACCCCAGTGAAAAGGGTAAGAGGAAGTCCTTATGGTGAAATGTTTACAAACAGAAAAACCCCACGGACTGTCTTCTTAGTACCTAAAGAAAAGTCTAATTCTGCTGGGGGGAGGTCAAAGGCATTCCTTAAACCAGGGGATGAGTTGCCAGGTTTGGTCCATTTTTTTCTTTCAGCTCTTGAGACCTTCAAGGGTCAGGTGAGTAGGGGACATCAGGAAACACCTCAGCCAGGGAGTTGGGGTGCAGGATCCCTGCCGCCTGTGGTGACATGGCCCCATTGCTCTGTGCTGTCAACTCACAACTGGTCGATTT
Organism: Fulmarus glacialis; assembly: GCF_000690835.1. Taxonomy (NCBI): domain Eukaryota; kingdom Metazoa; phylum Chordata; class Aves; order Procellariiformes; family Procellariidae; genus Fulmarus; species Fulmarus glacialis. The sequence continues at coordinate 21,242 of NW_009185909.1, forward strand.
TGTTTTTGTTCCCTCTTGGGGGAACCACGTCTGATACCTGAAATATCCCAGAGGGGCAAGAAAGCAAGTGCGGTTCTTCCATGTTTGCCTAGAAAATGCTGAGCAATAGCAGCTCAGACCTTCAGCGTTTCTTGGAAGCTGCTTTCAGTTTCCAGGACTGCTTGTTCTTGGTGATCTGCTGCATATCTCTGAGGCACACATCTCCTGTGCTGTATGTAAATCTGCAGCAATACATCCTAGATTCCTGTAAGCTCACACCCCCCCATTCGATTAATAGAAACCCCGAGTTCCTTTTTTAGCTTCCGCTGCTGACCACAACTCACGCCATGAGTAAAGTCCCGCCTGCCATGCTGCCTGCCAGTGTGTGTGCATATGGTCTGCAGAACACGAATGCAGCAAACCACTTCACAGCATTGTTGTTTTCTTTTGCCTCTTTTTTTTCTTCTCTCAGTGGAAACTATTAAAGACCGAAAGCCTTTGCTAATAAAATTCACACAGCTGCTGTTGCTGCAGATGAAATCCTAACACCACAATAGGGATTTCCAGGCATGGATGCCCCCTTGCAAAGTGCACTGAAGAAGGCAACGCATTTCCAGAGTGTGGAAAGCCATCACAAAGACATGTCACTGTGTGTTTAGCCACCAAACCTGTAAATGAACTAGGCTGTTCTCTGCAATCGATGTGGGCTTGCAGTTTCTTCCCTTACCCCTGTGCCGCCACTGAAGCTACCCTTCCCCTAAGCACAGCTATGGTTTGGAGAAGTCAGATTCAGATGCCAATTCTGTCCTGGAGGTGGGGATAATAGAGTTCACCGGAGGCTAACATTTGGCCTGTCAACAGCTGGCCATTTGTCTTCTAGACTTCCAGTTGCCTGATAATGAGATATTGTAATGAGAGTGCTGACACTACAGTGTGGTTCTGCTACAGGGCAAAAGCAAGGGAGAAGAAGACCTCCATTCTTGCTTTCCCCCTTCTCCTAAACAGAGTTGAAAATGCTGTTTAAAAAACCACATATACATAAAAATTAGTTCACAGGTTTGAGAGTGGATCCATCCAGAATGAGTGTTTGGGAGGAGTGGCTGGCCACGCTACAGAAATAACATTTTCTGTTGGATCCAGCCATGCCAGGCTGGATAGTCTTTGTAGGGTGGGAGGCACCTCATCTTGGGCAGGAATGTTTAAAGGGCAGAAAAAAGGTCAATTTCCATGGAAGTCTCCATTTCTGTATTTCCTTCCCCTTCTCAGTACAAGCCAACATTTATCTGTAGGTTTCCAGAGGACAAGTCACTTCTGAACTAGTACCTTTTGGTGCAAATATAGCCGAGTAACAGCAGTAGAAACTTCATGTTATTCTGTCAGGATACTCAAGCCATCAACCCGCAGACATACGTGTAAGATTTCCAAGCCACAGGATTTTCAGTTCTTGTGTGTGTTAATTTGTGCCAGTTGCAGTAGGAGTTGATTTAGGTGGCTGCTTGTAGTAAAAGAGTTGGGGCAGGAAGGTCTCTGTGGGAATCTGAGAAGCTGTTGCCCTATTTCAGGGCCAGCAGAGCTTTTGCAGAGCCTTCCTGAACTTCACCATGGCTGGTGGCCTGCTTGTTGCCCCAGGTATGAGATGTGGTCTGGCTGAGCCACGAGGCAGGTCTGGATTTATGCTAGGTGTCCTCTGCTTCTTGTGGCTCACAGCTTACTTCACCCTGGTGCCCAAAGTGTTATTTCACCTGCCAGTGACGGAGCAAGAATGAGCAAAGGCCATTTGTAGCAACAACCTGATTTTGGCAAATCAAGATAAATGCACTGCTTTGGTCTAGCATTTACCTGGGCCTGGTAAGAGGTGTGAAAGTGTGAGGTGGTGTTGTCACTTTTAGTGTTCTGGGACTAAGAGCCCTGCCACTCACCCTCCAGAGACAGCACTGGACAAAGAGGCTGTAAGCACTCTCTGCTGAGCTATTCAAAGCCCTTCAGAGTTGTCTCCTGGTTTATTCCCCTCTAGTTTAATGCAGGGGGTTTACACGTCTCATTTTGCCACAGGTGCCTATTTGCAAGAATAATTATTTGTTTGGAGCGTATTCATAATTTTCTGACATAGTGCCCCTTTTCAGAGGAGTGCAGCACTCTGATGCAGCTGGTGGAGCATGTCATGGCATCACTTAGGGGAAGGAATAGTCTTTAAAACACGTCCTTAGCCCTGACTGTTTGTGTTGTTAAAAAATAAATAACTCTAGGGAAAAAAAGTAAATATCCCCTCCTTCTCCTCAGTAGTGTTTCCTAATTATTTCCAAATCTGGTCTCTGAGCATTTTGCTCTGGTTGTTAGAAACCACACGTTCAGCAAGGTACTCCTGCAAGGCTGAAGGCTTTTGCTCCTGAGACCCAGAAATGGGGTGTGCCAGCTAGGGTTGAGAGCTTAATCCTGCAGCTCTTGTTCACACAGAGATTTTAGTCTTGCACCTGTACGGGATGCAGTGCAAACTCCCATCCCATTCGGGCATGATTTGAACAGGGCCTTATTCAATGCTTGGCCTTTCACTGGGTTTATGGGTGAAGGGCTAAAGGGAAAAGAGGACTAAGTGAAAAGAAGTATTCACTGACTTCAGCGGGAGTACGCTTTCTTGCTTGGCCAAAGACTACTTGTTCCCCCAGTGATCGCCTCCCTACTTGTGAAGTTCATTGCATGCGTTCGAGCTGGTCCTGACAGATCCTGTCGCCATCTTCCATCCTTAGCACAAAAACCTCATGTACAACTTCAGAGCAGCTGTTAGTTATTTACTTATTTATTTATGAGCATGTTGGCCTGGTTCAATAAAATTGGTTATTAAAAATTATAGCTGGCTCTGAGGTTGCCTGTTAAAGTTGCTCCCTGCAAGCTCTGCTCCCTGCCACTGCTGCTTTTTCACTAGAGAGATGGACCATGTTTTCTTCTCTTGGCAAATGGTCCCTCTGCTCCCCCAGCCTGCTCCAGCCTGGATGCAGAAGTCTCTCCTTCAAGCCCCAGCTCCAGCTTTTTGGGCCCATCGCAGTTTACTAGCCCAGCCTGCTTATGCCCAAGCCCCTGACAGCCCTGGACATTTTGATTCCCAGGGGCCAATTTCTGTTTTCCCGAGAACAGAGGGCTGCTCAGGTCAAAACATCTGAGCTGAATGGAGAGATCTGCCACCTCTTTAGGCCTTGCTCTCTTATTGAAGAAGAGGGCAGAGGTTTATTGCATCTTTTTTTCAGCCTTTTAGACACAAGCTTCAGGCTGCTGACAAAGTGCTATTTGGCTTACTGCTAATCTGGCAGAGAGTGAGCCCTGTATCTCTTATTTACAGCTGCACTCCTAATTAGTTAGCAACAAAAATACATAATAAAATACAGCTTGTACTCAGACGGGTTCTGGCTAAAGCTAAGCTGAGATATTGTAAGGTAAAAAACCTCAATACTCTGAGCCATGATGAAGGTAAATCCCACAGAATACAGAAAATTACCTCCACCCTGGGAAAATCAGACATTTTAAGGTGTTCTCCATGCAGAAAGCTATGAAGGTAACACATCAGAGCCAAGACTAGACAAATACTCATAATGTGCACATAATGAAGCCTCTGGATATTGAACAGGCTGGAGCTTGAATCTTTCCCACTGTGGCAACTCCTGCCTTAAATATATAGTTGTGATGACAAAGTCAGAGGATGCTTTATTCTTAAAATATTACTTTAAGAGGAGATGTACATCTTTTCCCATGTTTAAAAATAAATGCATGTGATATACGACCCTTGGTTTTACTGTTCTTCTATCTGTTTTGCTGGGTGTTTGCTAGGCGGACATAGTGAATGCAGAAGGACCCAAATGCTCGTGCGTGTTAACCTCACACTTCTGTTTTGCATGAAGACCCACATTAGGTTTGTGCTGGTAACATCCCAGACATGTCCTACGGCTAGATATGTGCAATACTGACAGCTCAAGGCTGTGAGTATTCCTACCCATTTCTACTAAATCAGCTTTCTCCTGCCTTGCTTGCTGTGACTTGGCTTTCAGGATATCTCAGACCTTATTTTTGCCAACATGAAGTGCTCTCTTGAGTTTTATCCCGTAGCCTCGCTGGGAGGGTGTTCATGGAGGCTGTCAGAAATCCAGCCTCGAGTCCTACTTCTGCCTCAGGGGACTTTGGCCCGTCTCTGCCAGGTGCATGTGGTGACACCTGGGCTTTTGGGCTTTTCTCAGCCCCAGAAATTGACCCACTTGTGTATCAGCCTTAGCTAGTCTTCAGACTGGGAACTGGATGCCAGTTGTCTCACTCCTTGATGAGTGCCTGACATATTAGATTGCTGTTGGCACTAGCTTTCTTCTCCTCTCACTTTCTCCTCTCTTTCTCCATCCCTGCAAGCGGCATGGACACGGTGAAGTCCATAACTCAGTGCTATGAATCCCACCAGTCAGCAAACTTGCTGCTAAGTTTTGCAGTTTGCTGGAGTGTGCTGGCCTGCCTCATGAATCTGGCCCGCCTCGCTGAGTCCAGCTCACCAGCTTAAGAACAAAGACCTTATTTCTTCTTGAGGCCCTGCAGAATGTTGTCTAGGAGTCCGTGGGATGTGGTGACGTGTTGTGGTCTCTTTTTTAATTCATTTAAAAAAAAATTATTATTCTTTTTTATTCAAGCATTTTCCAAAGCACAAGCAAAGCAACGTTTTTAATTTTTTTCTTAGTTCTCTGGTGTGCATGAGTGAGTCATGCTGATAGAGGAGCTCAAGGCCAGCACTCAATATGAGTGCTGCATGTAGATGCTTCTTGTCGCTGTGAATGAGACATCCCCCCTTGCAGGTAAGCCAGAAAAAATTGATCATGAATATTCAGAAAAAATTATTTAAAAATGTTCTGCTGGTTAGATTTTTCCTGTAACTGTTAAATGCAAGGACTCCCTTTTCACTAAAAGTGACTATATTTCCCGAGCAGTGCCTCCAGGTATCCTCCCATACAGATAATCATGCAGAGAGCTGGGATGGTTTGAGGTCTCCAAATGGGAGAGTCTTTTGCTTGGAAGGTACTGGGGCCAGGGCAGTCCAGCCAGACAGCAATCAGAGGTTGTTTCCACCTGATGGCAAGCTTTGCAAGTCTGTGTGAAATAGCTTGGTTCTTCCACAAGTTGTTTTCCGCAGATTCAGGTTTCCATGCTGTGAAAGTTACAGTCAGTAATAGCAGTGTTTAGCACAGTTTGGGTTCTGGCTGGGCCTGAGAGCCAAGCTTTGCTGTCCTGCCTAAACCAGGGTTTGGCTGACAGGTGGAGGCAGAGCATCTTTAGGGATGTCCTTTCTGGAGCATGAGGCAGCAGTGGTGTCAGACCAGAATCAGACCACGCACTTGTGTCTGCCACGGTCTGACTCCAGCCTGCTCTGGCAGAGAATAAACATCAGCCTTGAGGGACTCCAGTGCACCAACTTCCCTGTTTAAGTTTAGAGGAAAAAAAGAAAAGGACTCTCTGTGAGAAGTCTGGTGAAGTTGGCTGTTTCAGGACCAGCAGAAATGCTGCTCCCCCTGTCCCCTGTTGATCTTTAGCAGTTGCTGTGACTAGGGCAGAGATTTCACCCCTAATCTGGAGAGGTGCTGTATAAGTATGAACACTGCCAGAAACAAAACAAAACTGCATGTAATTTGCTTTCCTCCAGATGAGGGCCAAGGAAGCAGGTGTGCTGTGAGGATGAGGAGGTCTGTGAGGGAAAAAAACCCGAAAAAATTATGGAGGAAAAATACATGGAGAAATCAGAAAGCGAACAGGAGATTAATTAAATGACCAGAAAGTTAGAAAAATAGAAAAACCAAAAGCAATTGGAGTATTTTTTCCTCCTCTTTACAACAGCTGTGTCAGTATCTCTCCTTTCCTTCTCCACAGCAGTGCGGCCTCCTCCGTGAGAGCTTCAGCAGCAGCCATCACATTTGAGAAGAAAAGACAGCCATCAATGAGAAAGCCTGGAAATATCCTCTGCAGATTATAAGATTTCAAAGGGAATGGAGAAAAGATGGCCGGGCCACCCAGGGAGGACGTCCATCCCCCCTGCAGGCGGTCCAGGGCTGTGTCCAGTGGCTGCCTCCAAAAAGATGGATGAAAGAGGTGCAGACCTGATGTACCCGCGCGTCCTAACAGGGCTGCTCCTTGCAAGGCTCGGTTTTCCCCACCGGCATGGAGAAGCAGCAGCAGCTGGGCAAAGGCTGCCTTTTGTCAGCCTCGGGCAGAGGTTGGCCCTGAAGGCCTCGTCCTGTGAGCTGGTGATAATGCAGCATTGGTTAGGAATGGGAGGCTTTCAGGAAGGAGATGTTAAAAAAAAAAAAAACAAAATGGAGAAAACAACTAAAAATCCTAGTGGGAAAAGTTGCAGGAAGAAGCAAGAGCTTCCCCCGGGGAAACTTGCTTTGGCCTTTATAGTTTATAAGGCATGTGAGCATGTTTCCTCTGCTGTATCCCATTGACTGACTGCAGAAAATGCCCTCTCCTGCAGCACAATGTGTCTATCCTGCTTGCAGCCCTCCTGGACCCTTCCCTGCTCTCCTGCAGGCCTCCAACTCATGCACAGCAAGTCTTCTGCAGGGTTGTAGCCACCCTCCTTTCTGCTGTTTACCCGTGAACGTCTCCTTGCTACTGCCACCACCTCCCCTCTGTCTTTGCAGGAGGGCCCGTAACCGCAGCCAGGAGGATCTGCAAACCAATGGCCCTTTCTTCCCCTCCTCTGCCCTGGGATTTGTGGGGTGGTAGCATTCCTCATCACTCTGTGTGCAAGACGTGGCCCAGGGTGCCCAAGCAAATGAGGGGACACTGAGCTGGGACATCATCCATCCGGAGGGTTTGCATGGGTCCACAGTGCTGGCACGAGCTCCAGCTGCCAAAGCCTTGCCACAAGGCTGTCTTCCCATCCTCTTCCACATCAGCTAATGTCCTGAGGCTTTGAAATCTGAGTCCAAACCATTGGTTATTGAGTGCTGCTCCTGCTACAGCTGCTACTCCCTCCCCTTCCCCAGTCTTTTATTTCTTCTTCCTGGCATGGGCTTAGGTGGGCATGCATGACTTACGAGTTTTAATTTCCTGTGGGAAACATTTCTTATGGCCTGCAGGTAGGTGCTTTGTTATTTTTCCTCCCCTCCCCTGCCTCCCCCATTAGGTCTTTCCTTAGCTTTAGAGGTCTTCTGTGCCCCTAACTGCCCCTTTTGAGATCCTGATCCCCACCCTCCAGGTTGTAACTTGACTGGTTTCAGTGGTGTTAGTGCTCATTCACATCTTCTTGTCTTGGAGAAGAAAACCAAGAGTCCGTTTGCTGTGTTTTCCTTGGTAAGTGTAAAACAGCCTGTCCATGATGATGTTTGCAGTTGGGAAACATTCAGTACCAGTGCATCCTTGCATACAGTAGGGCATTTAGTGGTCGGTCTGGTATGGGAGGCTCTGGATGGAGGTGAAATGGTCTGGCCAGTGAAAACTTCTAAATTACTATCTCCTGCTGATAGCTTGTGCTGCCTGTGTCACAGATGACACAGGCAGGGATGCACACACGGCGGTGGTGCCCTGCCGGCTATCAGCAGGGCAGTGTGGACATGATGAACGCAAGAGGGGCGACAGCACTCTGGGACTGCGCTCTCCCAGCTTTGCAGCAAGCCTGGAGGCTCAGGGATCAACCGGAGTGGAAGCTAGCTGTAAAAATAACTCTTTGGTGTTTTGCAATCTCTGCTTTCATTTCATCCCTGTGCTCGCAGGCTTTTAATTGGTTTGGACAGTCGATTTCCCCAACAGGCTGAGTCTTGACCTGCCGGGGGGTCAGGGGCAGCAAGCTGTAACGTGTCACTGGGCTGCACTTACCAAAGAGGCAATCGACAGACATGTGGGCATGTGTGTGTATGTGTGTGCACTGCGTGTTTGTATATCTTAGTGATTAAAAGAGAGGTGTATGTATATACATACATACATAGAGACACATCTATAAATACATATACATAGCTTGAGCTTTGAAATACGTCTCTTCCCCACCCAAATTTGTCCATCTGGGATCCCAAATGATCCTCCTTTTTCATTTCACTCCCTCCCGCAGATTCCCTTGGCCATTAGGATGTGAGGTAGGACTTCATAATATCATCCTTCCCCAGGACTCTCGTGTCCACAGGGCCTTTAAACATCACTTGTAAAGAGAATTTGTAACCATGGCCATCTTCAACGTGTGTCCTGCTGCCCGCTGTCAGAGAGCCGAGCATGTGGGTGCTCAGGGGTCTTGATGTGTCCATCAGAGCCCTGACACTGACCCCCCCAGTTATACTGTTTGATTCTCCTGGCTCACCGTATCACTTGGCATAGTGGTGAGAAACTATGGCAGGTCTGTGCCACAGCCTGCACTGCTGGGGAGTGCTAGAAAAGGAAAATGCAGCCCAGCAAGCAGGTCCAGCAACCTGTGGGGATGGGAGAGTCCAGTGGTGCACCTACTGAGGAGGTGAGAAGGGCAACATGTGTTGAGCCTGGACTGATGTTAACTTTGTTTTTTCATGCAGTCTTTATCCTGACATCCCATGTATTTAGCTGGGGTTTTTTTAAGAACAGTTTGGAAACACCTGGCCTAGGTTGAGTAAAAGGCTTAAGTGGCTGAGATTTCTAACCATTCACAGAACTCAGTGCTTTGCATTGGGAAGAAATTTGGAGGTTTTGCTGAAAACCGAAGCTTTTCTTTTTCTTTCCAGTTCTTCCTTGCTCATTTATTAGCTGCCTCTGGCTTGGGTACCTGCACAGCCCCACGTTGCGTTGCGCACATGCTCTCTGTGCTTAACAGCCCCATAAAAAGCCTGATTTTCAAATGAGCCGAGCGTCTGAGCAGGTTCCACTGCCTTCACCTTATTATCACAGGGCTCCTGCTCCAACCTACCAGTCAGACCCACCAACATCAAAGGCACTGGGTAGATTCACACCAGATAAAAGCCTGGCCCGCCCCTCTTGAGAAACACCCATTCCCTGCCCACGTAATGCTGCTTTCCCACCTGTGGCGTAGGGGGTAGGGTGGGACCATTGCTCAGCATGGCAGCCTCTGCCCCCACTCCCTCTCTGCTGGAGGCACCCAGAGACTCAAAAGCTGCTTTCGCCCCAGGCCATGTCTACAAAGGGAATTTCACTTGCCGCCTTCTCCTTTGCAGGCAGCAGCTGCTGATGCTGCCACGGGTGCGGAGGCACAGGCGTGCTTGGCTGCTGTCGCTCCTGCCGATGCCCTCTCCGTAGGGGGTTGTCTGGGTAATAAATACCATGTACTGTGGACAGGCATAGCAGGGTCTTTTTCTGCACCCATACAGTGCACTTTTGCAGGGACTTATTGGACAGCAGCACTTTGCCTACAGATTTGTGGGAATCCAGCAAAAAGTGTCTGAATTCCTCTTTGTTCAGGCCCATTTTTTAACCTGTGGGTTGGAAAATTCCCGCAGCCCCAGTCCCTGGCTGCCTTGCATCCTCCCCATCTCCCGGAGTAAGGCGACTCACTCTGCTGCTGGCTGGGCTGCAGTTGTTTTGCGGAAAATTGAGAGCTTTGCTCTCTGGGTCTCCTTTCCTGGGCCCAGGGCTCGCCTGGATGCAGCCTCCTAATTTTATTTAAGTGAAATGAAATTCCTGTGAAATGAAATTTCAAAAACAAAGTGGCTGCACCTTTTCCAAAAAGGCCCTGCTGTCAGCAAAATGCAGCTCGGAGTAGCGGGGCAGCATCTCTGTGTGGTATAACAGACTGCTGGAAAGGTATGAGTTTGCACAGCTTAGCTTATATAAATTGAACAGCAAGTGCCAGCAAACTGCAGCCATAGGAGAGCGCCCGAAAGGTTTGAAGTGTTGCAGAACAAAGCTACTTTTATGATTTATACACTTGCCAGACAACCATCAAATTCTTTGCTGAAACTGGAGCTTCCCTGGTAGCACCACGAGGGCTGGCCGGCCTGCGAGGAATTCTTGGCATCGGAGCAGCTGTCCCAGAGTGGTACAAAGGGCTTTGCCAGTGTGAGATGGAGCTATCAATAGGATGTCTATCAGGGCAGGCAACAAATGGGCCACTGGTCTTGGCTTCCTCCGCCTCACCAGCCCCAGTGCATGTGATATACTGTGGTAACCACCCCCTAGACAACTGTCATAACATTTCTGCACAAGGTGTGGTAGCCACCAAGCGGCCCCTGTGCTTCATTATGAGCTCTTGATCGTCTGCTGCACAGAGCCGAGTGGCTGGAGCAAAGGGAGAAGCCTACGGGGTGAGATGCCCCTGTGCGGGCAGGCTTTGGGCTGCCCACAGGGCATGGTGTGCCCAGGGAGCGGGCAGGAGCTGGCCCCATGGGGCAGGAGACTGGTGGCCACTGTTGGTCATTCCTGGTAGGGCAGAGCCAGCTGGCGTGTGAGCGGTTGGTAGCGGGAGGGCATTCCTATGGTCTGCCCCCCGGGAGCTGTAATCCAGGGATTGGGATTCCGGCGCTTATATGGTTTTGCTCATATTGAGAATCGTGTCGAGCTCTTAGCTTTGTTATACTTCTGTTTTCCTGAGTGCCCACCGAGGAGTCTCTTAGCTGTAACCTTTCTGAGGTGCTGTTTCCTCCTGTGTAAAATGAGGATGATAGTATTTAATTACCTTATAGCTAGATGAAGCATCTTTATAAAGGCAACAGGAAAGGTGAGGACTCCTGAAATTTTGCCTGTTGAGTGAACTTTGGCCACCATGCCCACCTGGGTGTATGGCTTAATGGTAGGGACTTATGTGTCAGTGCTTCACTGGAGGCAGGTAAGAAACACTAGTTACAGCCTTCAGCCCAAGGTCTCTTTGCTAGTGCTAAGCTTGTATGGGCTGAGACATTATTTATTTAGAGAACAGCTCTTATTGCTGCTGTTTTGCCAGAAAACATCCTCTGGTTTCCGCTGGCCTCTGAGCCTGCAGCATTAGAGATTATTTTCCACATTTGTTTGCACATTGCTCTCATTAATGCTTCCAGCAGAAGTCTGTGGGCACTAAAGTGAGGAGACAGGGCACGAAATCAATGGCAGGCAGGCAGAAGGATGTGGCGTGTGAAAGCCCTGCAGGAATGTGTTTGAATATCACCATAGAAAAGGTTTCGGAGGTTTTGCAAAGGTTATAGTGGTACACAGCCATCGCAGGGGCTATCCCATTAGCTACTGTGAGTTGACTGTTCAGATGAAGGTACTTCACCTAAAGTATGGAGGCTGTGTCTGCTTGAAAAGTTTTACAGGGTGGTACTCCAACTCCAGGCTGACAGTATCCAGGGATCTCCTGTACCCAACAAACTTTAACTGGAGAGCACCAGACAAGTGCACAATGATATATAAATAGCTAATTTTACTTTGGGCACGGGCTTTACTAAGCCTGGCCAGTTCTTTCCTCTAGCTTTTTCTTACAAAGTGCATGTTATCTGGGATTTCTATATCAGCTGGAATGACTTATTGTGCAGGAGTGTGATGGCGATGATGCTCTGTAGCGGATAGGGGAGAGCGGGAAACCCATGCCAGAACAGAAACATGTCAGGTTATTTTGGTGTGGGGTGAAGTGGGGGACTGGTCGCATTGAAATAACGGATTTTGGCTCAGACTCCCAGTTCTTCTATTTTTTAGGGTGAGGCAAAAAGGGAGGCCGATTAACACATGGTGAAAGAACTGGTTCTTCCCATTGGGAACCCTTGGTTTTGCCCTGCTCACCCTGTTTATTCACAGGCAGCTGACTTGTCTTCTTCTTGGCTTTCTCTCTTTCCCCAGCTAATGCGGACTGGCCATCTCTTCCATTTAAACAGAATCCAGCAGTATTTTGATGCCAGGGAAAATACCAAAATGTTGCTCTGAAAGCCACAAAGGGTTCAATTATTTCCTGGAGACGATATGAAGCCTATTGAATTGCAAGAGATGGTTATCGGCTCTTACTTGTGGAGGAAAAGGGCTGGGAGTGAGTGGAATAGAAATCATTGTGCAGGCAGCTTTTGCCTATGAAAGTCATCCAGCTCATTTCATAAAATGAGGTTAAGCACGGAGTGCAGGAAGAGAAAAGGGGGACTGAAAATCTTGGCACTTTCTTATCCTTATCTCTTCTCCTGCTCTGCACTGGGCCTGGGCTCCAGGACTGATGGCTGTGTAAAACGTGAGCACGCTCAGCTCTGGGGAATGGGAGAGGCAGGGATGTCTCCTATAGTCCTCCTCTCCACTGCTCCTCCTGGAAACCAGCAGCCTCTCAGTAGGGCAAAATGTGTTGACTGCAGGGATGAGAGGGAGCTAATTAGCTGTCTGGGTTATTTATTAGGTGGAGGAGAAATGGCTGTTCTAGGAGAACAAGAGAGGAGGGCACCAAGAAGTCATTTTTATGCCACTTTTTTTAGCCCACTTGCTTATTTTTCATAAGAGCTGTCATTTTCAGATGATGGGAAACAGGAGATGGAAGACCATTGGGGAGCAAGTGTACCTAGCATGGGTTATACTAGTGTGCCTGGTAGTAAACAGGAGGCATGTGGAAGCATGTGTGCATAATGCCTGTTGTACCGGACTGTCTTTGTGTGGGATTTCAAAATACTTCAGAGACTTAATTGTGGTAAAAAAAAAGTAATCTTCGGTGTGTGGTATGGAGGAGCTGGGAGAAAGTGCGATCTGCTCTTTGAGACAGCCTCCTTAGCATAGGCTGGGGAAGGAGAGTTGCATTTATTTCACCAGTTAAAGCACCTGCATTTTGGCTATTCAGTCACAAAGTAGCTTCCCTCCTAGAAACTCAGGTTTTATATACGGCATTTGTACAGTCAGCCAAAAATAGCATTTGTTAGGTAGCCCAGTAACGGAGTCTGGTACAAAGAGATCGTAGTTTCTACAAAGAAGCCCAGATAAGAAACAGCTGATTCCAGAAGCATTGCCTGAGATATAGCCCTTAATCCTATTACAGCAGGCAGTGGCCTCTCCAGGTCTCTTTTGGTTTGCTGCTGTTTTGTATTTTAAACAGGCAGGATTTTCAGCTTGCTGCATGGAAGACGCCTTTCTTTTTTAAGGAAGGAGGGGGAAACCTGTCTTATGTGGTACGTGCGCATCAGTACTTCTGCATTGTAGCAGCTGTTGTGGTCACAGCAGGGTTAAGGAGAAAGAGGAAGGTTCCTTTGTGTGCCAATAGGTGGGGATTGGAGCTCATTTTTCAAATTAAGAGTAACTAAGGAGAGAAAGCAATACCCTGATAAAGAGTCCAATATGGTGGGAGAGTCCAAGAACAAGAGATGCTGGCTTGGCTCGGCCTCAAGGAGTTGTTCTTGCAGAGGAATGCGTGCAGGGATGGAAAACAAAGCACGCCTCCGCTCCCAGCGTGGCTCCGAGGTCCGGAGAACTGCCCGGAGCAGTCAGTGTCCCGGCCCAGAGGGGATGAAGCACTGATGCCGAAAGGGCTGGCTGCCCACGCTTACCCTCCATCACTTTTATCGTGGCCCCAGTCCTGCAGAGAAGCCCTCAGCTTTACTATTCAGAAATCAGTGGCTTCAGGTAATCCTGGTGATGTCAGCCCAAAAGGGGAAGATTTCACCCAAAACAGACTTGTGTGTCCTAGTCTGGCCCTTGGTGAATATTGTAAGATGGTATTTTTCTTGCCATACTCCTAGCACATTGCTGAGCTTGGCCACCAGACTGCAAGTCCATTGAGGTGTCCATGGTCACATTGAATCACAGTGGGTCCTGTCTCTAGGGCGCCAGGCTGAGACCCTCCTGCTAGTCCAGAGTGGTCTGGTAAGATCCCTTCACTTTATTTTGACCACCACCACTGGAGATGGGTCTTCAGGAGCATCCCCAGGCTGTGGAGGTAGCTTTAGGCAGAACTGTAGTCCCCTCGAAACCTGTAGGCTCTTCTGGCTATGTGGATGCACATGCTTCTCTGTCTTGAAAGTTTATAACATAAAATCTTGAATTGTAGACATTTGTGTAAAGCCAGTATTTCGAGTTGATCCATCACTCTGTTTTAGGTTAGCTAGAGCTAGCTCTAAGCACAAGCTTTCCTCCCCAGTCAGATCCAGTCCCGTAGATGTTTTTGTGAGAGCCCCCTGAGTGCCTGGAGCTGCACTGTGGATTGTTAGTGCCAGTTTTAGGCTTGGGATGTAACTTTAAGCATTTTGTTGTTCACCAGAGAAAGCAGGGCATTTCTTGATTATGGAGGTGTCCATTCTTCGTTTATCTTCCTACTTCAAGGCTTAATACAGCAAACGCGGAAAACGTATCTGTTGGTCTTCCCGCTGCCTACCTCCCCACCCTCACTTCCTCCAGCTATTTGCTTTGAGTTATTTGCTCAGGATTTGTTTTCCCTCTGACTTTACAAGTTTGCCTTGCACAGCAAAAAAACCTGCTATTTTGTTCTCTCTGGTATTTGGCAGGAAAACAAAAAGAACACAAAGAAGAAAAGGATAATCATTGTTTTCTTCCTGATGATTTAACACACAAGTGTTCTTTTTAGTGCTACTGTTGCTGCTGTGTTAAAGCATCTTTTCTTAGGCATGCCAAGAGCTACTGCGGAGAGAAGAAAACAGGGTGACTCTTAACTGTGCTTTCCTGGGGCTGGCAGTGGGCTCTAAGCTGAGACCTGCCCATCAGCCTAGTGCTTGCTAGCAAGGCTCCCTCACATCTTGTTTTGATCCAGGTGATGGAACTGGACAGAGCAGCTTTTGTGCAGGGATTTGCAAAATTCGTCTCTTTGCTGTTCTACTCCAGTGGAAGTTGAAACAGGTGTGCTGGAGCCACTGTACTCATTGCATTTTTGTCTTTTTTGTGGTTCATGTTCCCATGCATTATTTTATTTTATGACACTCCTTATTTCAGGTTGGGGGTAACCTTCTTCTCCTCAGGACATACAAAACGGTTGGTGAAAGATCCTCAGTGGCTTCTTCCAAATAACTGGGGAAGGACTGGTTTGACAGCAGGGTTGGTAGTTGGTTCAGGAATGTATCATCTGAGCAGTTTGAGCCTTTAATTTGGGATGCATACTTTCTGGTTTCGGCCATGAGACTAGCCTCTCTCATGATATTTTTGTTTTCTTCTTCCACCACCAGCTGAGAACAGGAGATGCGCAGGGCACACTGAAGGAGAAGGCAATCCAGCAAGGCCAGCGAGATGAACTCTCCTGAGGGACTCTTCTGAGGGCTAGAAGGAAGAAGCCTGGGGGTTCAGGCTATTTGCTCTCCTTTCTTTCTCTAATGCTCTCAGTCGTTCCCTGCCCCCTCCTGCTTGCATGAGAGAAAAAGAAGAGCCCCTCACCTTCCTCTTACTGCGCAGTGGGTGGAAGAGACTTGCTCACAGACTGAAAGAAGAAGCAGGAAGAGGAAAATAAACAGCTGAGTCATTACTGCAAAAAAAACCCTTCAGGAAAGGGGAGGACTGGAAGGGGGTGGCCATGAAACTTCAAGAGAAACCACAAACGTGGCGTTGGACGTTTACAAAGGCAGTCCCTCTCCATCTGCGGAGAGAGGGCTACAATGACTCCCACAGAGGACACGGTGGGTTCCAGGCAGCTCTTGCCCAGGGACAGTGGCAGCATTCAGCGGGTTCCAGCTGCTGAGAAGTATGTGGAAATTACATGCTGTAAGTCAGCTAAATAAACAAGGAGGAAAAATGGCTGAGTCAGAAGAAGTGGAGTATTAAGTTCAAATGCATTATTAATTGGAAAACTGCTTAACACAGCTGGAGATCCTATGGGCATGAGTAAACAAAAATATGATGAAGAGAGAACCAATTAAAGCACTAATTAGTCCTTTTAGGAAGTTGTCCAGGTCCATTAATGATAACCCTTAATTGTAGGTTATGGAAGAGACAACTTATCTGTATTGCTGCTGCTGCCTTGAGCATTAGTCCTTTGTGTGTGTGTGTCTTGCATTTTTGTGTCTGTACAAAAATCATCAACCTAAGAAACGGCACACTTACCAGTGGCAAGTGCAGGTTAATGAAAAATTAGAGACTTGGTCTTCCAACTACCCCATGGGTAGTTCACCAAAGAATGATGTACTGGGATAGAATTTATGCAGGTCCATTTTCTGAAAGGAAGGACTACAAATTCTTCCCTCTCATTCCCACAGCAGCAGAAATAAAGCAGCAGCGCTGGAGTCAAAACTGTTTGCAAGAGCTAAGCATTAAGTATTAATAACCAAGTAATTACTATACCAATAACTATAATGAAAAGCACAGGGTAGTGTTTCCAGAAGATTATGCTTTGCAGAGATGGAAAGAGGTTTCATTCAGCCCATTGCCCTGCCTTTAAGAATATAGTTTCTAGGCTGAGGAATTCAGCAATTACTGAACTGAACGTTCACTTGATCTTGGCCTCTGCGGCTCTGCCTTTACCAATAAAAGCAACTGTGGAATGAGTAGGGCCAGGGAAAACACCCATGTGCTTGCAAATAAGAATGCCAGCCTCCTCGATTTCTATGTAGAGCGGTTTTTCTGTTCAAGTGCATCTAGAAGAAACCTTCACATGTTTGTGTCTTAGACTGTAAGCACCTCCTGAAAATAATAGTTTTTCAAAGTATGGTAAATCTGAATGAGTATGTGCAAAGGGTCACTTCTCCTTCTGCTCAGAGACAATAAAACATCTACAACAAACAGAAATATTACCAGGACACCAGAAGCCCTCTTGTATGTTGGTGAAAATTATCTCAGACCATCATGTTGGCCTTCTGTGTTTTCCCAAATCTCAGATTCCTAAGTTTTCTCTGAAACAATAAGTTTTATACTCCAGAAACAAATACAGTTTTAGGTTCCCATCCAAGCTGCTGGGCAGATTTTCATTAGTCCTTGAGCTAAACTGCATGTGGACCTTTGCATAGTCCCAGTTAGTTTGCAAACTCCAGGTCAGGCAAGCAGTACCTTGCTTTAAACAGCTATACTGTCTGGAGTCCTACTGTGTGGAAGTGAAAGGGACGCTTCGTTCATCCAATGATCGAGGCTTATCTCCCCCTTTTCATGACCGTACAGCTGGGCTTCTAGGTCCTTCTGACACATGAGCCCCAGCTAAACTGCACCGCATGTGCTTCAGTAGCTAAGCTGGCCACCCAAAACCATAATGTCTAGACATGTGCTTCAAAATAGTTTTCTCGTGCTGCATGGTGTCTTGAACACCAGGATGAGAATTTTTTCTCACAGCTCTTTTGAGAGCTTTTTTGAATACAGCTTTGCATTAGTGCATTTGAAAAATCATAAAGACAAAAATGTTGCAAGTTTTGAAGCAGAGCTACAAAGATGCATTTTTCACTACAAATTGGGCAAAAATATTGAATCCTTAGACTTTCCTCATATCTCATTTTTTACCTGTCTCCTCTGTAATGTGCCCCTCACCTGGAATGACCATAGTGAGAAGAGCAATCCTGATGGGGTTGTAATAACGGCCTTGCCTGGGAACAACAGCTCCTCTTTTTGCTTTTCTCTGTATCCACATGCAAGGGTGCTAGACTCCCTATTCTAAACTTCCACTCGAAACCAGGTGGAATAAGTCATCTCTCAAGAAGCGTCTGTCTGTCACTGGTGACTAAAACTGAGTGCTTAATTTAGAGCAGATGCCCAACTTTTAAATAGATAGCTCAAATTAGGTGAGGCAAATCCCACCCAGAAGGAAAGTTTCTGATCAGTTGAAGCTCCTGCAGGACTATGGAAATGTGTATTAAATTTTCCATTATTGAGATTTAAAAAAAAGTTGGCAAAATCAAATACCAAATAACTGTATAAATTATAATAGCCTAACACAACCTTGCAAATGACTGGCTCATTGAACAAAACGTCTTACAGCTCTTGTGTGGTGGAGATTCCTCTATTTGCTTTCCTTTCAAGATGCAGCTGCAATAACAAGGCATATGTGATTTTAATGTGACACCATAATCTGTCAACCCTGAGAACTAGGGAGCAGGCCCATATAAGATAACTAGCTCAACCTCGCAATGATAAACATGTCAAGATACAAAAATCAGTTCTTCCCTTACAAATGAGAGAAAGATGTCATGTAATTGGAGATGTCATGCTATGCTGGGATGAGCAACATTCCCACAATTAATCATACCAAATACATTATGTAGTAGTTGTTGCTTGAAGACAAAGGAGGAATAAATACTCATGTAAACATGCCAAATACGAACTCTCCACAGATGTTGATTGCTGTTCCATATTTAGCATGAAGCACATCAGTACGTGGAAGTTATGCTCTACATTCAAGCAGAATGGTACCTCGGAAAAGGGCTTATGACTCTGTGGACGCTGCAGGTAACATGACTGGTGTCTTCTAGGGTCCTTAGGAAACGGGACGTTAGGAGCTCCCCTATTGACAGCAAAAGAAAATTTGCCATTTTCTTGAATTAGGACTGCATCGAGGCCCTGGTGAACAAGATGTTTGGCTGACAATACAGTGGCTTAGAAATTGAAGGCGAGTTCAAAAGTTCCTAACAACACTTCCAAACAAGAACTTTGTGAATACAATGCAAAAGCGACCATGCATATTTGCTGGAATAAAAAACCAAATTAGCTTCAAGCTGGGTTTGTGATTCCTCCCTGACTTGTATGTTTACTTTTCATTAATATTGATTCCTTCTGACCTTCAAGTGCCTCTTCTTCATTGTACGTGCTCCACAGTGACTAGCTTACTGGCAATAATATTAATAGCAACAGAAAATGTTAAGTTAACAATAGAGACTACTTGCATGGAGAAATGTCACCTTGTGAATATTTTTTTTTTTTTTTTCCGCATCAGAAAACCTCATTTGGGGACCAAAAATGATATACTCTGTGACCTTGTATATAGTGAAGCTGACTGGTATTGCATGAATTTTGATATCATAACAAATGGCTGACAAGCAGTGCAGAGACATATGATCCATCCTGAAAATGGCTCAGACATGAGATCGATACATAAGATTAGGAAACCATAACCTCTAGGTGACCCATATGGAAATGAGAGCGAGGCTAAATTCAGTGAGTAAAATGCTTGCTTAGGTCTAGCCAAAATGAAGAGGTTTTGCATTGATTTAATTTTTGCCTTTGATTTTTTTACTGCTTCTCTTTGATTTCCTTGTCTGCAGCAAAGCTTCCATTCCCACCACCAGCAGTGATTTGGGATTGTGGTTGGAGAGTGCTTCTGAAGACACTTCTCCCTTGGCATCTGCCAGGGTTTCTGTGTTGGTCCCTTCCAGTCCTTCAGCTGTCTCTAGCACCTAGTAGCTGCCTCTCTCTGTCCTCATGGGAGAGACAGCTAGGCAATGGCAAAGGTTGCTTCATCCTCTGTTTCTGAAGTACCTACACGAAGGGATGCGTTGCCTTTGGGAGACGACGTTTTCCCCTAGCTGCAATCAGAACCTAGAGATCCAGCCTCCTGAGCTAGACACACTGCATACCTAGAGTTACGTGTAACATATCCAGGCCTTGATGTTCCTTTGCTAATTGATTTCTGTTCCACAGGCTAGCCTGTTCAGTAAGTGAAATTCTCCTAGAAGGAAAAAATGCCTTTTGCTCTATGTTTTCCATGGGGAGCTCTTGTAGCATAAGGAGCATGGAACAGCTTACTGCGAAATAGCTGTGCCAGGAGTCCTTCTGCCCTTCTTCCCAGGGTGAAATTTGTTTTTGTTTTTGTTTTAGTACTATGGAAAAAATCCTCTTTCCATAAGAAGCAGCTAAACACAGAAATCTTTTACAGTCCCCTCATAAAGCTGTAATAAAATTTGCATGAGAGAAGAATTTGTGCTTGTTTATTTGGTGCCCTTTATACTCCCTATTGCCTAGAGCTAGCACATCTGACAGCAATGATGGGCTGTGGATATGGGAATAACAGTGCTGTGAAATCTTCCCCAAAACGACAGTACTTGTGGTCTGATTTGTAAATAAAAATGCCACAGTGTCCGATTTGTAAATACAAATGCCACGGTGTGGCATCCATGGCATAGAAACTGACTCTGGGATTTTCAAAAATTGAGGCTTAAGGTTAGACTCGTGTTGAACATGGAAATCCAAATTGGGCGTGATTTTTTTGGAAAGTGTCAGGCCAGGAGACAAAGAGTGATGGACGCCGCACTTCCTCAGGCTCCTTGGGAGAATCCTCGCCCTCAGCTGTAATAGCAGCTACTGTGAGCTCCGAGCGTTTAAAAGTCGTATCACTAAAGATGTGGATGGAGGGCTGAGATTTTCCAGAGCCTTTAAGAAGTGTTCTACTAGGCACTTAGATTCCTGTGTTATTAAGATGCTTTTGAAGCTTTTACCGAGGAGACGCTAACTTTAGGCACCCACTTTTGAGAATCTTAGCCAGAGGGAAAACAAACCACTGATAAAAGTTAGACAGAGTCTGTGTTTTGGAAATCTTCCCACAGTTATTTACACATCTGTGTATTATCTTGTATTGGTCACTGGGTTTTGTATGTGTATGTGTGGTTTGTTTGTTTTGTTTTGTTTTGTTTTGTTTTTTTTTCCAGTGCACCTACCACAAACCTCAATTCAAATACAACCCAAACAACCAGGCAGTCACTAGCATGTTGGGACCCTATCCAGGGTGCGTGTTTTGTAGAGGATGAGCACATACAACGTAAGCAGCAGTCTCTTGGTGCACAGATGCACAACAGGCTGTCAAACGTTACCTGGCTCAGTTCTCATCGCATGGCAAGCTCACAGCTAGTCTTTGAATATTGAAGGTGATGTGGTGAGTGCTCAGTAACAGAGACACTGAAGCCAGCGAAGAAATCTGCTATTGCAGAAAAACTTGACTTTGACCTTTCCCCATAACTAAGCTTCTTTTTTTTGCTTCCTTTACATTCTTTCAAGAATTGTGAGGCCCCAGAGACTTGGGGGAAAATTCATACAGCTCAGGTCATTTTACCAGTCTGTGCAGCCGTTCAGTCAGTAATAAACACTCTAGCAGGGCAATGATTATTGGAATAGTAGGGGGCATTCTAGCCAGCAAGCCACATGAAAATGATAGACAGTTGCTGAAATCAAGAGAACTACAAAGCAAAGGAACAAAAGCATAAGTAAGTGAATCATTAGGCTGGGCTCAGAGACGTGACATGCCAAGTGCTGTGCCTCCTATAAATTTGGTGAGTTGATGATTTACCATAGCAGGGCTTTTCAGTAAAGAAAATGAAAACTTCAGGAGGGCTCTTCAGTTCCAAGAAACAGCACCAAGAGAAACATACCCTTTGTGTCACAACAGCTGACTTGGTATTAAAAGCATTGATACCAGTGAATGAGGCTGGAAGAGGCTTCAGACTCTCTCATTCCTATTAGGGTTTAAAAGCACTAGTGCCAGATCCTGCAGTTCTTGCTCGAGCAAAGCTCCCATTGATGTGTTCTTAATCTGGAAAAAGTCAACATGGTTATTTATGGAGCTGTAGTGCCTAGGGGCTCTAATAAAAACTGTGCTAGACATTGTACCTATATTTAGTAGCAGCCAGTTCATGTCTCATAGAACTTGTGGTCTGCATAGACAAGACTGATAAAGCAGATATGGGGTAGGAATTGCTGTTATTCCTGTTTTACAGATGGGGAGTGAGGGTTAGAGATTGCAGGGGGATTTTCAAAGCCACATGGTGACGTTGGATATTTATTTCCCATGCATTTTGAAGGGAACTGGACATACAGATGCCTTGGTTGTGTTGAAAGGCTCGGCCAAACACAGGCATCCCAGTTTTGGCGGGATGACGGGAAGTCTGTGACGGATGTGTAATTAGTTTAGATCTAGACATTCCAGGCCAGTCTGCTACACCAAGAACATCCATTTTTGGAGAGAGTTTGCCTCAAGTTAGGGCTGCGGAATTCCGACCTATGGACAATGGCTGCTGTCAATGTATGGATATAAAAGCAAATAGATAGAAAACAGAGTGAGAGGGAAATGGAACCTTGATTACTCTGAACCCTCCTTTGTCTTTGGTGTATGTGGCTGCCTCTTCCTGCCTTTTGCAGAAGCCACCTGAAACCCACCAAGACTTGACTGCATTGCAACTGGATATCTAAGCCCAGGCTGGTTAGTTGTAGAGAATGCTTTTAAGTGAAATTTGGCAGCTGTGCCTGGAGCATCTAGGTCCATAGAAACCTAACATGTCACAGGAATTTCCAGGCTAATGACAACGACCATGTTTTGGAAAAGGACCAACAAGGCAGAGAAAAGAGTTTGGAAAATTGGAAAGGGTTCAGAAAAAAGCTCACCAAGTGACCTGAAGCCTAGGAAATCTGCCTTACGTTGAGAGTCATCAGAAGCTCCATGTGTTTTACTCAAGGGAAGACTACAAAGTGATTTAGTAGAAATGTCTGTATGGGCAGTGGCTTTTGAAAAGAAGCAAGGTGATTTTTTCTTAATTTATCTGACCCCTCCCTGTAAGATTCTGTGACTGAAAAGTGCCCCTGGACAAATTTGGGCTAGGAATAGGACATAAAATCTTATTTTATTTTGAGAAAGCTTAATTTTGCCACTAGAACAACAAAGGGATCTGCGGTGAATTCTCCATTACTGAAAGATTTGACCGCAAACTTGAAACTTTTCTCAAAGCCGTGGCCTTAGCCAGGCAGAAGTGTTCAGTTTGATCCAGGAGCTACTTTGTGCGGAGCAAAGGACAATGCTGTGTAAGAGTGAAGCAAGATGGTCACTGCACTTTTCAAACTTATAAGCTGGGAAAGTCAAATAGAAAAGGAATTTCATTGATACTGCCTAAAAAATTCCTGTAGTATTTCTTTTAAGGTTGCATATTTCTCGTCCTCATACAAAAGACTTCTTGGATTGGAGCTCTTGCAGTGTCCTGCAAATTTATTAGCCAGCCATTTCAGGCTAATGAAATCAGTCAACGTAATGGATACAACACATACTTAAATATAATCAAATTAAGAATGCAGGCTGTCTCCTAACTTTGGATGAGATCTGGAGGGGCCCCAAACAGGATTGTCTAATGTATTCGAGGTCACTGAGGGGCCCGATTTTCAAAAGCACTTAGTGTGTGGCCATCCCTCTTGTGCTGTTTGTGTCCCAGCACAGGTCAGCATCCCCTGCGCTGTGCTCTTTGGGAAAGGTGGTCTCATTCCTGGTCCTGAGCCCTTAAAAAAATGGTCCCATGATGAGCAGGTGCTCTTTCCCAACAGGATTCAGCTCTTAGCAAAAGTATTGTGACTTAAGTAAGTCAGACAGTACTGAGTTTGCTCTTACTTGAATTTCCACATTTGAAGCTCTAGGTCTTTAAAGACTCACTCATTTCTAGTTCTAGCTTGAATGGAAGTTTGTTTATATGTGAATATTACATTTTAAAAAAATCAGATAAAAATAACAACAGAACAGTAGTAATAATAAAAGTCTGAGCTAGCCAAAAAGGGCATCAGATGCATATGAGTGAAAGTAATGAATTACACTGGCTTGTGAATACAGAGCCACTGAATTTCCATTTTTCTGTGCATTTCGCTGCTCCAAAAATGCCCACTGTCTTTAGTGGATGAGCCTCGATCCTATACAAAATGAAAAGACTGTAACTTTTCCTTTCAGTGCCTGTTTTCCCCCTCTTCTAATGGATCATCTGGAAGATAGAAGAAGGGCAAAGGTTTACTGCAGGGGGAGAGCGGGGAAAAAACCCAGCATCCCCCAGAATACCCATCCAGCACCCCATGAATATCGAGGGACAAGCAGGGACGCCGTGCGCTGTCAGCTGCTGGGTTCCCCTCCGCTTGCCTCCTCCCCACCTGTTCCCAGGCCCCTCTGCAAGTGTGAGATGGGATTTCAGCGAGCGGTGTCCTGGGGGGGGGAAAGGGGGGCGGGA
>NW_009185909.1:45255-52200 GCF_000690835.1 Fulmarus glacialis
ATAAAGAAGAAAAACAGAACCAAAAGCCTAAAAAAAAAAAAGCATTTTATGAAAGCAAAGCTGTTTGAGTGCTCTGCGTCCAACCTTTCCACTGTTTACCTTGCTGACACCTGGGGGTGGGGAGGATTTTTGTTCATCCAATTCCCCCTACTCTTTTGTATGCATTTTTCCAAATTTCCAGCTACTTTTATAATCCTTTTGTTTTAAGCTTTTCTTTCCTGCAGGGGAATCCATGCTGCTTCAGCAGAGCTGCTGAGTCCCCGAGAGCAGCACACAACCCCCTGCGGGAGGGACGATGCTGCTTGGGTTGGGGGGAGCAGGGGATCCCCTGCCCTGGCACCCCCGTCCCCCCTCCCCTGCCCCCAGCACCGTGCCACGACGTGGCCGAGTGTGCAGGGCGGCAGTGGTGGGAAGGACACAGAGCACATTTCCCCTCTTCCCGGGGTTTGGCCAGCTGCACTCAAGGCCATCTCGCTGCCTGGAGGATGCCCCCGTGTCCCCCCTTTTGTTTGGGAGCTGCTTTCAAGCTGAGGGGCTCTCCCTGTTGGTGTCCACCTGAGCTATGCTGCAGCTGCATTGCAGCCATGCCCATGCCATGTACCACATTGACCTGGCGTCTGACCCCATGCCTTGACTTCCCACCTTGACCTCCCTCCTTCTTCACCACCATGGCAGGTGATCAGGACTCTTGGTTGAACCTGCTCTGCTGGTCTTGCTTGAGTCCTGTGGGACTGGGTCCTCGTTGGTGAGACCATGGCGTCTGCTGGCCTTGTTATCACCCCGGGCATCTCCCCTCCTCACACAGAGCAACCAGCCCTCATACCCTCTCACTCCCCGCTCCAGGTAACTTTAGGAGAAGCCAGAAGAAGCTATGCAACCTCAGCCTGCTGTTTCATTTCCAGTGATCTGTGGCTCCAGGGCCGCAGTGCTTCTCCAAACCAGTCACGTAGATAAGGACTGCCTATTGAAGGCCAAACACGTGACTTCACCCAAACTGGAGAGTGGGTTGGGTGGAGGTGGGAGTACACGGAGCAGCTCCATCCCAGGACATGAAAGAGCATGATTGTCATAGGTGATTCCTTGCCACAAATTTATGCTTGAAGGGATAAGCTGGTTTTATGCTTATTCAACAGTTCCACTGTCACATTAATTTTCAGTTTCATGCAAAATGTTGTCAGTGAAAATGATGTTGTTTTTATGAAATGGGTACATGGGCAAGGCCCAGATAATTTGGGAGCTTTTTTCCCACCTGATAATTACTGACATATTTTCAATAATTTAGCATTTTGATTCAGCACTGAACATATAGCAGCCTTCTCAGACTTTGATCCCAAGTCAGGCAGAATGTGGAGGTTCTGGTACAATTTCAATTTTTTTGCTTTGGGTTCATTCATGTATTAAACTGAAAGGGAAGATTAGGGATCTGAGAACCCACTCAAAGTAATGCCATTCGCAAAATTGATCACAGTCATTGGGCACCTCTATCATGTCTGTCTCTGTTTCCAAACACATGCATTTTCTGTGGAATAAAAACTACTATCTGCCATTGTAATATATGGGTTTTGCAGGCCACTGGAAGATTTTGACTCTAATTCAGAGCTCCAGCAAGGTTATTGAAACTAGCTCTTCTTTTAACCTACCAGCTGTTTATTCAGACACATAGTAAGAGAGATCAAGCCAAATTAATCTGTGATGTAAGTCCATTGACTCCACCAGATTCATACCTGTATCGAATTTAGCTTGCTTTGACCACAGACCCATCAAGTACATAACCTCTCAATGGTCTGTGTCTCTGCAGCAATGTTCATTCTTGTCCCTAATGCTCTTCCTTGTAAACCCTGTGCAGAGGAATGACTGTAGGCTGTCAGCTGCAGCCCTTTGGACTAGATCTTGGTTGATGCTGAAGTTTATTGCTGTTTAATCTGGAAGCCTGGCTTAACTGGCCTATCTTGTAGGGAATAACATGATAACAAAGAGGAGAGGAAGCATCGGGATGGTAAAAGGGACATACGTGGCTCTGAGGATGGAGACTTTGTTGGTTCCTTACTGCACTCTGCTAATTTCTGACCAAAGCAGTAGCCTTCTGGAAGTTGACCAACGGGGTTGGTTGAATCCAAGAGTGATGACACTCATGGTGTAGCCAAACTGAAGAATTTGGCACAGTGTTGATGTGTCACAGGAGCTGCCCCTAGCTCTTCTTGGCCTCCTGACCTGCTATCAAACAAAGGGAAACTTGTACTTACAGTACCAACCATTAGAAGTAGAAAAGAGAAAAAAAATCAGTAGTTGGCAGAGTCATTTGTTTAGCTTGGAAGAAATGAGCTGTTTAGTGTTTCAGAAAGGGGAAAATTCTCAGCAAAGAAAACAAAAAAAATTAGGACACTGCATCAGGCAATTGCTCTTCTGCTGCAGGAATAGTGCATGGGTGCTTCCCCTTCCCCCACACCTTGATGATATAAAACACAGCCCCTCCACCACAAATACTAAGCTACTGGAAGGGCCCTACTGACTAGGCGTGGGATGGATCTACCTCTGCATCAGAAATGCTAGGAGTTTCTCTCCGTAAGGAGGACTGGGGTCATTTGGGATCAAAACTCAGAAGCTACTTGCAAAGTCTCCCAAGTCACCAAACTTCAGGAGCGGAGTAGCTTTGTGTTAACACTGTAGGACAATGACAAAGGGCAAGCTGTAGGCAGAGAAGAACCAACACACTGCCTTTGCCTGCTGTCACATCACCCGTGGTGTCAGAGACAAGCAAGCTACAAGCTGGGCTAGCTTTAAGCAAATCGTCGCTCACTTGACAAAGCAGAGGTCAGGAGATGTGGCAAGAGCCCACTCCTGTCCTTTCTGCTGCTCAGCATCTCTGAACGTCTTGGCAGCAAGTGGTACTCATGGACATCCAGTGCTGTGCTCCTCCTAGTGTAAGCATTTCCATCTCTCAAGGCATGCTTTATTGAGCATTTCCTTTGCCTTTTGGCAAAGAAAATGGCCTCTTAGACCTTTTTGGTCAGGGTTGTCTGTAATCTGTTAGTCAGCCAGAGGCTGCTTCATTTGAAACACCAGGGACTGTAGCTTCTCTGTAGCTTCTCTGTAGCTTGGTCCTTAGGTAAAGTAGGTGTAAAATGCTACTAGGCTATTTGAGTATGTTTAGGCTCTCCTAACAACAGATATGACAACCCGAGGTACATAGCAATAAAGAAGAAAAGCTGCATTTTAGCTATGCATAAGAAATGCTTGACAGGTATTTTTGAAAATTTTTGAATTTTCTTTCCCCTTTATGGCTGAGGTAAGTCTCAGGCAAATGCTTAGCAGGCATTGTTCTTGAAAATTATGATTCTTTGGTTAAACAAGGAACAAGCTTTGCCAGTCTGATTGGACAGACGAGCTACAGCAGTTACATTAATCACAGAGTTCAAAAATCCCCTTCCCTTTAGCGCTCGTGTCGAGTCTGTCCCTTCCACACAGCTCCGTCCACCCCAGGGGGAGATCAAGTAACATCACGAAGATGAGTTAAAATTCTGTTCACAAACCCACATGTACCAAATCCAAACCCCGAGACGAACGGGTGCTCGGCCAGGAATCTAAGCAAAGACATTGTACTTTTACGGAGTCATTCGGGAGCCACTGTAAACCATAATAAGGGCTAAACACAACATAATAAGTATTTTGGCAAAACAGTTCGTTGTAGGGAAGATGATCTTTGCTGTTTTACTCTTTCGTGTCTGACAGACACTGTTTACTGTATGACGGGGAGAGCGCAGGAGAGAGCACATGCACGTCCCCAGCACCAATAACGGGAATACAATCCAGAGCTCGGGGTTCTCTGGCGG
Source organism: Fulmarus glacialis (assembly GCF_000690835.1). NCBI lineage: Eukaryota > Metazoa > Chordata > Aves > Procellariiformes > Procellariidae > Fulmarus > Fulmarus glacialis. The sequence goes on from NW_009185909.1 coordinate 49,086, forward strand.
TTAGGAAAGCATGTGGTGGAAAAGTATGCGGTGGGAAACAGGATAATGACCATCAACAGGAGATTCAAAAAGTTAGTTAGACTTTTTTCTCTCTTTCGGTGTTTAATATTTCCAGCTACCTTTGACGGTCCCTTGACTAAGAAAAGAGGTTGCTTTGACTAAGAAAAGATGTTGCTTTAACTAAGAAAAGAGGTTGCTCTTCAGGCAGGCTGAGAGGAACCTTTTCCTACCACCGAGATAGAACGGTACCGTCTTGTTTAGTTTTGCTGGCTGGGCTCTGCTCGAGCTAGAAATCATGCCTGAGAGAGGTCTGCACCCTGGCCCTTCACCATGCTTTTCCTAGGCCATTATGATGATTTTAGCATGTACTCCTTCAGAATATTAAATAATGCAGTTTTGCTGGTTGAGATTCCTCACCCTATGGCATTTTATTCCCTAAAACATGCTTTTGTTTTTACACACAGTTGTTCAGACTCTTTGGAAGAGTGTTGAACGAGCCCTACCATTTAGGGCACATCCTAATACACATCCTAAATGTATTTATGAGTGCAGAACCTTCAGGGCTTAGGTTTGAAACATCAGCAAGAAGAGAAAACCGTGTGAGGTACTGAAAAGAGGCACCAAAATAATCCTGTTCATTCTCCATAGCTATTGAGCTGGGAGCTGAGTCATGGCCCTACAATGGTGAAAGGGACTTCCAGCACATCTCCTCTGGTGATGCCAGGGCAAGGCAGGTGGATGGAAAACCTCCAGGGCCACTAAATGGACCTGCTTCTGAAATGGACAGCTGTGGCTGGAGAGTCTTTTCTCACTTTTTACTCTCCAGAGATGGAGCGAGTGTTCCAGATGTGGCAGCAGACTTCTGATCTGTGACCCGTATGGGCTGTTTTTGCGGCACAGTTACCTTTTCTCAGGAATGAAAGCCCCCAGTTGATGAAAGCTGAACTTTTCATCTCCCTCACTGCTGCAGCCTTATCATACGCAGGACTTTAATCCCACACATCACTTCAGAAATATTGTCATTAAAGATCTGGGTATACATTTTGAGATAAGATAGGCTCATGATAATATTACTGACTGTGTAATTATGGAAATGAGAAAATAATCCCCTCAGGCTTTGTTGTAATGACTTCTGAGCATCTTGCATCATCGTAGGCAGACAGCAGGCTTCAGGATGCCATGCATTATTAAAAGGAATGTGGAAAATCTTGTTTTGGTTGGTGTCGATGTCTCTAGTAAGGGAGGACACCATGTATCTTCACAGTGAAATTGGATCAGGTAGAAAAACATGTGATCTTTTTGAAAATAAATAGCTAATCTTTACTTGATCTCCTGTACTCTTGTCTTCTTATGCCTCGGTAAACTGCATTCCTGACAGCCACCCCTGCTGGTACTGTAGCCTTGAGAGACCTTGGCTGCCTGGTCTATGTCTCTGTTCTGAATCAAAAGACAATGTGGGACCATTGCAGACCTGGCTGCATGGTGCAGATGATAACTTCATTAGACCATGTTAATTAACGGTATTATTACTATTTTACTGATGTGAGAAGAGTTGCTGTAGGAATGAGCTTGCTGAATGTACTCGTTGGTCAGCAGCTAGGTGTGTGGTGTGTGTGCTGGACTCCTATCATGGAGAAATGAATAGGATGAACATCAGAACACTGCTGAAGCATTATGGCCTACTCAGTGCACTAAAGTCAGTAAAAATGGAGATGAAAACACACAAATGGGCTTCCCTAGGAATACTTTCTGTGATTTTGCCTTGTGTTAGAACCACCACTGAGAGGGAACACTTGATATCACACCCACCCATTTTTAAAAAGGGTAATAAGGAGGACCCTGGGAACTACTGACCAGTCAGCCCCACCTCAGTGCCCAGTAAGATCATGGAACAGATCCTCCTGGAAGTGATGTCGAAGCATATGGAAGACAAAGAGGTAATTAGAGACAGCCAACATGGCTTCAGCAAGGGCAAATTGTGCCTGACTAAATCCAGTGGCCTAGTATGTTGGAGTGACTGCACCAGTCGACAAGGGGAGAGCAACTGATGTCATCTAACTGGACTTTTGTAAGGCCTTTGATATGGTCCCCCACAACATTCTTACCTCTAAATCGGAGAGATATGGGTTTGATGGATGGACTGTTAGGTGGATAAGGTATTGGCTGGATGGTTGCATCCAGAGAGTTTCAGTTAACAGCTCAATGTCAAAATGGAAACCAGTGACAAGTGGTGTCCCTCAAGGGTCCAATACTGGGACCAATACTATTTAACATCTTCATTAATGACATAGTGGGATCAAATGCACCCTCAGCAAGTTTGTGGATGACAACAAGGTGAGTGATGCAGTTGATATGCTTGAGGGAAGGGATGCCATCCAGAAAGACCTTGACAGGCTTGAGGAGTGGGCACATGTGAACCTCATGAAGCTCAACAAGGCCAAGTGCAAGGTCCTGCACCTGGGTCAGGGAAATCCCCAATATCAGTACAGACTGGAGGATGAATTGATCGAAAGCAGACCTGGGGAGAAGGACTTGGGGATACTGGTGGATGGAAAACTGGATATGAGCCGGCAATGTGCGCTTGCAGCCCAGAAAGCCAATCCTATCCTGGGCTGCATCAAAAGAAGCATGGCCAGCAGGTCAAGGGAGATGATTCTCCCCCTCTACTCTGCTCTCATGAGATCACACTTGGAGGACTGCATCCAATTCTGGGGCCCTCAGCACGAGACAGACATGGACCTGTTGGAGCTGTTCCAGAGGAGGGCTGTGAAAATTACACCTGGAACACCTCTCCTGTGAAGAAAGGCTGAGAGAGTTGGGGTTGTTCAGCCCGGAGAAGAGAAGGCTCTGGGAAGACCTTGTTGAGGCCTTTCAATACTTAAAGGGGGCTTATAAGACAGATGGAGAAAGACTTTTTGCCAGGGTCTGTAGTGACAGGACAAGGGGCAACGATTTTAAACTGAAATATGGTAGATTTAGATTGGATATAAGGAAGATTTTTTTTTTTATGATGAGGGTGGGAGACACAGAAGAGGTTGCCCAGAGAAGTTGTGGATGCCCCATCCTTGGAAGTGTTCAAAGTCAGGTTGCCCAGGACTTTGAGCAACCTGATCTT
>NW_009185909.1:52263-70390 GCF_000690835.1 Fulmarus glacialis
AACCATTCTGTGATTCTATGATTCTATGATACTCACAATTTTCAAAAAGATAATGCACAGGCAGAATTTTTCTTGTAAGTCTACCTTTGCTCTCTTCCTTTTAATAAACCTGTAGAGAAGTTAGAGTTTTGGACAAGACCTCTACTAACAATCTTCCAACCAGGATTTCACATAACTACTTAAATAGAATCATAGAATCATAGAATCATTAAGGTTGGAAAAGACCTCTAAGATCAAATAATGGCATACACAGCAGTCAAACTTTCCTCCGCAGCTAGGCTGCATATTTATTCTCTGGAGGACTCCAGTATGTAACAGTAAACTCAGGCAAGTCAGGCAGCTGGATCAAGGCAGTCAACTGTGGGAGCATATAATCTTCATGAAGAATTTAATTTCTTTCCAATCACATGCAAGACAAATTATGACAAGTTTCCCTTAGAATGAACTCTTCTAGAAGACACTTTTGGTGGTGTTTCTCTAAGAAATCCATGCTGCAGTTAGCCAAGTTAGCCAGTTAGCAAATCCTGCCATGCTGCACCTCATGGTCTTCTGATACTCTTTCTTGATGGACTAGATCATCTCATGACTTCATGGAACTTGTGATTGCAAGAGGACTCCTCAAGGTTTTGGAGTTTCCTGAAGCTCATCCCTATGCTTCTTCCCTGCTCTTTCCATTTCATTGTTGCTACATTCACAATGACCTAGATCTGATGCTGTTACTGCCTGCTTAGTGAGTGGTGAGGCCTGACAAAAACACATTGACTAGAAGTCAGTTCTTGCCTTGGGAAATCACAGCTTGCTGCTGAATGTTTGCTGATAGTGCATCTTGGTAGAGGGGCACTAAAATACTCATGACACGCAAATGTGTTAATATGCAGTCTGTTCACTGTGCAAAACCATCTCTGCTCAGAAGAAGGGTCAGGTAGTACTACCAGATGGTTGCATCAGTGCTACTCTTGGATCTTTTACCCCTGGGCAATCAGAAAGATTTTGCTAGATGGCAACTCTTATTTTAGCTGGGGGTGTGGAGATTTGCTTAAGTAAGGCTAAGCTATGTTGCTTTTATTTTTTTACTATTAATCTCATCATATGGCGTGAAAATGGGTGTCTCCCACCAGCCTTCTTCCTTCCCCACTGCAATTTGTTCAGGCTACACCCTTATCTCTCCATCGTGGCAATAGTGGGGGTCGCGGTCACATGTTGATGGTGCTGTCTGAACACGTTATGCCACACTGCAGTGTTCGCAGTGGCAGCCATAAAGCAGATGGCTGGCCAGCACTGCTGGATTTTCAAACCCTTAAAGGCTCAGGCTCTGGGGAAACTTTGGCTTGTGGTTAAAAAAAAAGACACGTGCACACACACATGCACACACACTTGCACTCACTCTTTTTTTCTGAAGGGACCACTGTGGGCCTCTTTATCCTTTCCTCCCACCCACTCATCTCTTCTGACACTCTCTGTAGCTGAGACCACTTTTATTTTGTTTAACTGAATTTTCCGGGGAAAGGCGTTTAGTGTGTTTTCCGGGCACTTCAGAGTAGTAGGTGTTACTGTATGTATAGTGCCTTAACACTTCTATTGAGACTCATTAGTAAGTAAAATACTGTTGCATTCCTCGGTCCACAAAACAGTGACCACGCATACCCCTCACACAAGTAACTGCAGTGTACCAGAAGGAAGTTTCACCTTGTGTTGGCCATAGAAGTCCCTGAGCCCTTCTGCTGAAAGCTGCACTGCTCATCTTCTGAACCTCTGTGGCAAAGGGATCTCCAGGGAGATTTTTTGACCTGTGGCTGATGAAACGGTACCCACCTTTGGTGTCCAGTTGCCCATTTATCTCTGAGTGGCAAGAGTCAATGAGGTTCTATGAAGGACCATTGCAGAAGCTCATGACCCTGACTGAAAGCCAGGAGCAGCTCAATGTTCTGACAATGATTATTTACCATTTTCCCATGTTACATGCTGTATTTGGTCATGTTCAGTAACTCTGTAGTAATCAGACAAGATGGAACGGCGGTTTGTCAGCTGATTTAATTAAAACCACATTGCTTTTTTTTTTTATTGCCTCTCACACATCATTAATATTCTGTCTAAGACGCGCCTGCAATCTAAAGATTGGAATCAGTCTCATTGTGCTCTTTCCAAGCTTGAATTCCCAGACACACAAACCTGGGAAAGAAAAATAGTTAGAAGCTAATTTGATTACATTGAAATGGACCAGTCATTGGTCCAAATAAATGCTTATTAAGGGACCAGTCTTTCAGGTTGCTTTTAAACGCAGTGCAGGCTTTGCTTCCATGGATATGAGTGGGAATAGAATATATTTAGGATTTCCCAGGAATCAGGTCTTTGCTCTGCAGATTTCTGCTCATTCAAATGGTTGGTTATGCAAATATATTAAAAAGACTTGAGTAAATAACACTGCAGCCTTTTTAGCTTGGTTTATTATTTACATATTTAGCAACAGTGTTGTATCGTCCCTTTTCTGGAGTGCCAGCTAAGATCCCTTTCACAGCGACAGTATATCAGGCAGGTATGCACTCGATTTACAACCAGATTACAAGGAAAAAAAAAAACCCCTAGTATTTAAAATTATATACAGCTGTTTATTTAAACAGCGATTAACTTTCATCAACAGTATGTGCATTTTTGTTTTCTTTAAGAAATCCTGCCATTCTCAATCACAGCTGCAGCCCTCCTGCAGCACCCTGTTACGCAGTGACTTGAACTGAGCTTTGCAGATATTTCACAGCCAATTACCATACAGGTTTCTTATGTTAAAATTAAGGCAACTGGAGTCAACAACCACTGTTGAATGAAGGTAAAAGCTTGAGAACATTTTGCATAACAGTCATCAGCGTAGCTGATAGCTATTACAGTGTTCTTGTGCAGTAAGCCTACGCAGATACTATCTCTCTTGCCTGTCTGTTCCAACATGCATCTCATCTCATTTGCAACCCTTTGCTTTAATTAGCTGAAGTCTTTGCTTCAGTCTTTCATATGTCAACCAGCCTGTGTACACTTCCATAGTTTTAATCAGTAGCCTGTTGTCTTTACTTTGTCATTCGCACTAGCATATAAATCTGCCCTTCTTATGATCCTCACTGCTTGGTAGAAGTCAAAACATGCTGTTTAATTTTCCTGTTCACTGATTTCCATTTGTTTCATGTTCAAATGCTGGCTCTTTTCCCCCTTTTGGGCATGCTGTGAGCATTAAACCTAGTGATTAAATGCCAAAAAACCAGTCCATTTCCCTTTCTGCGCCCACGAATGGGTCATCCTAACCCTCGCTCGGATGCTTACCTCAACAGCGCGCCCTGTGCGTGTGCAGTCAGCCTAAATGGGGCTAGCTGCATGGGACCACCACAGGCTGACAGAGGCTAGCTAACGATGGCTAATAAAACAGGTGCAAAACTTATGTGCTCTCTTAGGGTCGTGATAGGCTTCTTGCTGCTGCTTCTCATTTTTTAAATTTAATCTACTACAGCAGAATATTTCATTTCACCCACGACACAGCCGAATCCTGAGACACCGAGACTTAAAAATAACCAGACGTAAAAGAATGAGAAGGTGGCATGTGGCTGTTCTCCGGCTTTCAAATTTTCCGGTTCACTGGGGGGGAATCTGAGGTTGTCTGTAGCTGTCTGACAGGTGGGGTGGCTGGCCCTGACATCTGTGCCTGCGGCTGATCCCCCAACTGAGCCTGGAGCGTGTTCAGGATGTCATCTAGCTTCTGGTCCATCTGCGTGACCTGTTAAGGAATCAGAAAGCAGATGAGCTGTCAAATGGTTGCACATGCTTCTGGTGAGAGGCACTCACTGGCCAAAAGCTCTGGGAGGACAAAGCCTGGCAGGGAGCGTTGGCAAGTGAGAACCACCAGTTCCTCCGAGTTTTGCCTAGCCTGTTGCTCTAGAAAGGTTGAATGACACTACGAAGTCACAGGGAAGGGTGTAAAGCCATGTGAAGTGGCAGGAGAAGGTCAGGACATTGGTGGCCCGAGCACTTGACCACTTGAGTCAGCCATTTTGCCTCTCAGCCTTTTCCCAGGGTTGCCAACTTCTCTCTGTGATGATGCATCCTGCAAATATCTGCCCCGAAACTCTCTTTCGCTCTTCGGTTTATCGTGAGTGTTTTTTCCCACTACCTCTCCCAATGCTTCACCACCCTTACTTGCAGGACATCATGCTTTCCATTACTGTCTTGGGAAACGAAACAGCTCCCCTCCCTGCACACTGTAAATAGATGCCTCTGTGATACATGTTACAGTCAGAGATCCTACCAGATACGGTGTTTATTCCCATGCATTGTTAGGAGGATAGCCTACTAAAAACCACATAATAATACCAATGACTTCATTTAAAAAAAGAACAACAGCGTTCTATAGGAAGCTTGACATGCTAATCCCTCCTCTCATTTCTTTGCTTTCCAGCTGAAATTTCTCAGGCATAGTCCCTAGGCAGAGAAGTCTTTTCTAGTTATTATGATTTTTAAGCAGGGAAAGGGAAATCTGGATTTTTAAAGGGACGCTGCTCTCATACTTTCTACCGCTTTCTGGACCTAGGAGCCTCAGGCAGGCATTATCCCGTTGTGCTGGTACAGCTTGCCCTCACTGCAAATGGCATCCCGCTCACCTTAGCGTCAGCCAGTGGAACAGGCCGGGGACTGTTGACTGCTCTAGTTTGCTCTAAGGCAAAACTGTGGCCAGCATCCTGTAAGCAACTGGGATCGCTTCTATGGATGCTTGAATACAGTGCAGCTTTGTGTAATAGATGAGCCCAAGCAAAATGAGCATTTTGAAGAATACTGGATGGTTCACTTTACAGTTATCTGCTGTGAAACTCTGAGCCTCTGAAAACCGTGATCTGTCCCAGTGGGTCTAATAAACTTTGATAGCAAACCTTTTAAAGTGATATCAGATCTAAACGGAGCTTTCATTAAAAAGGGAGACAGAGAGAATAAGAGAGAGAAGGATTCCAGCCTTTTTCTGTGCAAAGATAACTTTGGAAATAGCCATTGGCAGCATGGACTGAAAGTTTAGCAGGCTGAGATTGCTTTAAAAACCAAGGCAAAGAAAATCACCTTATCCGCTTTCCCCTCTGCCTTTTCTCACTCCAAGTGTCTGCTCCCCTGGGGGCCCCTCAAACCTCAAGGTACCAGGAGCTTATTCAAGTTACATCATTTTGGCAACCACTATTCTCTCCTATATACAACCTGTTGGGGGAAGGAGGAGTGGAGTATCTCTCCTACCTCACGAAGGGAGAGATGTGCTCGTCTCTCATTTCTACTTTCATGACTACTAATCTTCTAGTAGAAAAGTCCCTCTCCCCGTCTCTTCTTTGGTGTGGGTGTGGGTTATCTGAGGCAGTATTTTCAAGCAGCAAGGAGGGAGTATTTAAGATATGGGTTAGATAGTATAGCCCTTCACTATGATTTCTTGCCCGAGTGCTTTCAGTGCATGGCTGGCACTGCCTGAGCAGTGACCAGGGCGGGCAGGGCAAGGTGTGTGGGCATGGGAGGGTGGGGGCTGCTCACTGCAGCCCCCCAAGTGCAGGGCAGTTGGTGCCAAGCCTGGCTTGGGGCGAGTCACTGTCGAACAGCAACTCGAGTAGATATTGATGCTCTTTGGTTGAGGGGAAGGGACCCTGGCAGAGGTCGTGTCTGGCAGAGGCGCAGCCACCTCCCGGCCAGCCTGACCCCACGCCGCCTGTAGCATCTCTGCCTTTTCCCGTATCTAATGAGCTGCTAAGAGAGCGTGGTCGATGCTGCTGTGGCAGGTCTCTTTCTCTGGTGTGGTCACCAAGAGAAGCACTGACAGTGCTGTCACCTTGGGCACAACAGCTACATATTCTGCTCGGCGTTAAATTGGTTGGGAGTCTGGAAGTCACTAGTGGTTTAAGGGTTAAGCAGCCTGGAATTAATTTAGAAACCACAGCCTTTATTTTCTCCTCCGTTCTTGAAAAGCCTGTTTGGCTGATGCTGGTAATGACTCAACAGAATCTTTCTTAAGCAGAAATGTTGTGCAGAGTAGAAACTAAAGCAGAACTAATACATTACAGTAGGGTAAAAAGAGGTGTAGGCAGGGAAATGGGATCAGGCAGATGAAAGATCTTTTGGGGCTTTCTTTTGTGAGGCTTTGTTGATTTTGATCTGCACACTTGATCTTAGATAAGCTATGCCTGCATATTCCATATCATTTAAACGCGCTATATTTCTCTGTATTTTGCCAACTCAGTGAAAGAATGTGATGGGGAATAATTTTATGCACTTTTCTTTCCAGGAGAGGTGGAGGGTGGAGAACGTAAATATTCATTTGTGGGGAGGGAAAAAGAGAAATTAATACATAAGGGAATACATACATACATACACTTCTGTCACACCTTCCACACAAGGATCTGCAAATATTTCCTGATCGTTAACAAACGAAGCTGCTCAGTTCTCCTGTGTCAACCGTATACATGGGAGGGTTTTAATGGTCATTTCGGAGATTAGAAGCAGGACCCTGCAAAATTAAGTGACCTGTAAGATGTGGTCAGTGGCAGATCTCTTCTAATCCTTAGATTTGTATTTTATACACAGGATCAAGCCATCACTTTCTATCTTCAGATGCTCTAAAATATGCCTTACTTTGAACATGCAACTAGGCTGGTAAAACTTTAGTCAGAAAGACAAATTCTTAAGTACCTTGTCGAATTGGAGCCTATTAAAAAGGGGTCAAATTTGGAGGCTGGTTAACTGTGATTAAGGAGTGACAAAAGGAGAGCAGTGGACTCTTCAAGGCTTGACTAAAGTCAGTAGAACGACTTGCAGGGTTCGAAGGCTTTTCACACGGGTGGAGGTTTTTCACAAGAAAGTCCTGGTTTTAGGTTTCTCCAAAACCACCTAGCAGCTATTACTTTCCTTAAGCCCAAACGGAACCAGTTGCCGGTTTTGAGTAACACACCCAGGCAAGCGCGTGGGCAAAGGGTTAAATTGTGCAACATGTTTTTCGACTGAGTAAAGTGAGAAGCCATCCGGGGCTGGCTGCTGAGTTTCCAGAGAGATGTGATATGCCCCTCGCAGGCTCGGTGGAGACAGGTGAGTTTGGCAGCTGTCCACGGGCAAACGGCAACAAAACTTCTGTTCTCCCACATCACAAAAGCGCACCGGAGATGATCTATAAAATTGTTCAAATGCTTTTATATCCTTTCAACTGCCCTGTAGAAAGGATACTTGCAAAAGCAGTTTAAAATATTACGCTGTTGTTATTGGGGCTATGAGGTGAGCTGAAGGAGCGTTGAAAAGTATATTCATTTTAACATCCCCCCCCGTGAAAAGGGGCTGGACTGCATGGTGACATGCAGGACTAGTAGACAAAGAAAATGTCTTCCAACCAGCTCCAATGAGTCACAGCAAGCGCTGAAGGGGAACTGGGTCAGTCAGCCTGTGGGACGCAGGGTGTCCCTGCCCTTCACCTTGAGCACCAGGTTGGCTTTCAATACCTATCTGCTATTTGAGGTTGCTTTTCAGCCTCTGTTTGTGAAAGCTGGTGTCTCGACCCTTTATCCAAACACCCTATTTTACCTCAATGGGCTCCCGCTGCAGAAATGCCTTGTGGGACCCTAGGAATGGCAGCAGCATGGAGAAGGAGGGCTGGATCGTGCTGGGGATTTGCCACATACTGGACAGATTCCTAACTCCCCTGCGAGTTTTTTTCTGACATGTTTTGCACATGCACACCATAAACCAAATGCATGTGTGGAAAACTCAGTTGGAGTAGCCACACGGTCTCCCCCAAATCCTCTCACTTTAAGCCAGAAAAATCCCTCCTCCCAGGTTGTGCCTATCTTTTTAATACGATTTCTGGAGGCTGGGAAAGCTAATATCAATTATGTGCACAACACACTGACTTGAACTATTTCCAGAGGAGTAGCAGAAGGGAGGATGGTCTGCTGGAGCACTGAAGTAAATCTGTAAACCCACAAACACGCTCATATGTTGCTAAGTAGGTGGAGCTTTGTATCAAAAGCTAAACCCCATAAATCAAATGAAGTTGCTGTCACCTCCTTAGGGCTCTGCTCTCTCTCTGCCTGTAGCAGTCCTACACGAACTTATCAAAATGGCTGAGCTGTACAGCCTTCTTGCAGTTGTCTGCAACATGTCTGGGCTGCTGGTACCAGGGATGCAGCACGAAATGGAGGAGGGAGAGCCGGCAGCCCAAATTTGTGTTACCAATCAAAATGTCATAGAGCAACAGTAAGTTCTGCTTTTGGTTAAGCTGGATTGACTCTGGCTTCCTGTTTGCCTCACTCAAGTGGGGAAAACTATGGAGCTGTGCCCACAGGACAGCCCAAGGTGTCATGGCAGGGGTGGAGGACTGTAAGAGCCACTGCATTGTTGCGCCCCATCCCCTGCTATCGGAGCTGCTTACGATGGGTGCTTTGGTTCTGGAAGCTCCACAAGACATCCAGGCTTCCTCTCCCTGACATGCAGCCCTCATCCCACCACAAACTGCAAACCTAAGCACAGACGACCAAGAGCCACCAAAGCACAGTGGGCCACAGGAGGCGAGCAAGGGCATTCCCAGAGTGTCTGCAAGGTGTTACGTGATATTTTCCAGCTGCCACTGCAAAGTCAACCACGTCTGGGGCCAGAGCTGCCACGGCCAGCTGCCCCAGTGCACGCAAACACAACATCCCAGCCCAGGGTTTCCAAACCACCAAAGTCCTCAGCTCAGCCCACTGAACACCCCTTCTCTAGCAGCGGCCCACCTCTGGGCTGACAGGCTTACCACCACCTAGACATGCCCCCCCAAGACCCTACCATTTCCTCTGTTTCCAGCCTTTGCTGCAGCTCCCGGCTCCCAGGGTAGCTAAAATGAAGCTGGATCCACTCGCTGCAGCTCTGACTTACGAACACTTGGTCTGAGGGCTCTAACACCAACTGCTTGGAAAAGAGTCATCCAATTTATTTCTCATGGAGAGAAGAGTGTATGTGAACCTTTGTCTGCCATGAGCTATTCTACCTGCATTTACTTATTTCTGAATATTCCCAGCTTGTTATCTGTGGTAGGTCACCTAAGGTCTAGTTCATAGCAGAAAATGGTATTAATTTAGTAAAATCAGATGTGATTTAGTTGAACTAGTGCAATCCATTTTATGGATGCTTCCATCTCTGACTCGTGTAACATATTGATTTAGCTTAAGCTCGTTATTCAGAAATTCGTGCCATTTTCTCATGTTGACCAGGTCTGTCACACGATTTTTCTTCTCGTACCAGATGGTGGACTGATTTGATTAGATCCTGTAAAGCCTATGTTTAGCTTTATATGCACATCTGGTCTTGTAGCTTCTCTCTGCCTACAGTTACACCCAATTATTCAAACATACTAATTGCCTATCATACGGTTCGAAGTCTGAATTGTTTATTTTAGGAATCGCTTTATTTTTTAGCATGTCCCTGAGTGGATTTATTGCTGTCCAGAGACTGCTGATTCTGGGAAGGGAAATCTTTTCTCTACAGCACTGCATGCAGAACTGCCTCCTTCTCACTTTGCGTGTCCCCTGTTAGAGAAATTTCACTGAGGTGAAAGGCTGAAGCCACGGAAGCATTTTTTTCTTCTTTTTAGCATGGCCAGACAATGTGAATGTTGATGCAGCCTGTTGGTAGCTGTCTGTGAGGAAGCAAATGGACACGCCAGCCATAGAGAACACAACTAGCTTGGGGAGATTTCTCTTGTGCAAGGTGCGGCTGTAGTGCAGCTTCTGTGAGCCTGGTCCAAGAAAGTGCTTATGGATGTGTTAGCTTGAAGCATGTGAAGAGTCTTGCTGAGTTCACCAAATATTTAAGTGCTTTGCTGGACTGGAGCCAGAACGGTCAACAGTTTGCAAGACTATACCTTTAGGATAAGCTTTTGGAGTCTCCTAAAGTACTCATGCACACATATGCACAGAAATATATCTACACCACCATTTCTTAAGTCTCTGAGGAATGATAATTTGCATCTACCGTGGCATCCTTCATGAAATGACTTTGGCATTAATATTAGCAGAGAACTGGCAGCTTGTCTCTCCTCTTAAAACAATAACAACAACAACAACAGAGGGCTTTGATGAACAGGCTCCCATTAACTGACTGTTTTTGGGATGAGTTGTAACAGATTTGGAATTGGCCTGATTCCTAAAACGATGCTGTATCCCAATGCAACGTTGCCAGGTGGCACGTACACAGGGAAACATCTCACTGTGGTATGTCAATGTCTCGTAGCCAACCGCCAGCACTCCCTGCCCCAACACCAAGCCGTGCAGCTCCTCGCTTCCTTCTGCTGAGGGTGCAAGTAGCACGGAAAGACCAGCTTCAGTAAATGGGAGGTTTTGCCACTAACCTCACAGGTCAGGTAAACAGGTACATGAGTAGAAGCTACACAAAGCGTGCTTCCATGACAGCGTGTTGTTCTGGCAGACCCAATTCTCCATGAACACCAAAAAATATATAAACCACCAGACTGTCTTGTTTGACTTATTCCATGTACCCCTTAGCAGATATCGGTTGTTTATTTTCATTCCATGAAACTTATCTAGATAAGTCCACAATTTTCCAGGCCTCCCTTCCTTTATCCCAACATCCCCACCCATTCTTAGGTCAGGTGTTACAACCTTTGGTGGCCTAGAATATAGTAATCTTTATTTTAAGTATAGCTTCATTTGTTTTGGTTTCCATCTACCTTTCCTGTTTAAATGAAAACACAAAGGTCTATCCCTCTGCACTTTGTTCCTGGGGTATTTCCTGCCGGTACCCTTTTCGTGAGCATTATATTTTTATATTTCCTATGCCACAGTTGGACTGATGAACCTCTGCAGTAAGACCTGTGTATGTGGTTGCTGCTTCTGGTGTAAGATGCCGTTTGCTTAATCGCTAAGCAACTCTCAAGAGTTCAGCCCTAGGTTTCTAAAGCAGGCCTGGTCAACAAGCAGATTATGTTAGCAGTGTAACTGCTTCAGGGAAGGTGTGATTTTTTTAAAAAAATGAATCCTGGCTTCCTAAGTAAATGAGGTTTAGCTGATGATGTATCTGTGTATATGTTGCCACAGCAGCTTTGGACTAAGCTGGCCAGCTTCAGACACATTTGCCAGAGAGACACAGTCCTTACAGATAAAAAATTTGGAGAGATTTCTGAAAGTCTGGCACTTGTGCAGAAGACAGACATCCAAATTAGTGCCTTATTGAAGGAAGGGCAGAAGAGGAAGGTGAACTGTATTATTAGACCCCGGAGAATCCGCACAGGATGCCCTGACCACAGGAAAAGCTTTATTCAGCTCTTGCCCCTTATTAGCCTCGGATAATCAACCACAAAATACAGAGCCACAGGAAACCAGGCAGCATAATTTCTACTGCTCCCAGAAGTACTTGTTTCTAGCTGAAGAAATTCTAGTGGTGCCACTCTTTGAATGGACACAACCATAACTTTCCACAGCTGCCATTATGCAGCAGCACTTGGCTGCTGGGTGTGCTGTAACTACTGAGGGAGTTTGTCTCATTTGAGCTATATGCACATGCACCTGTGTGTCTGTTTGCAGCCAGTGCTTTGAAATGTTTGGTTTTTCCCCCTGATTTTCCCCCGGTAGGTAAATCAGACTTTGCAGAACTCCCTTTCTCTTGATTTACATACATAAATGGTTATTTTTGTTGTTGCAGGACGTTTCATTCTTCACCCTCCTCCAGATCCTGCTCAGATCCTCCCTGTAATCTTGCCATCTCTCTTTGCGACATCGCTCTTCAGCCACACCCTGGCTGACGCACTGCCATTTCTCAGCTCATTATATTAAGTGGCTACAAGTCCTGCTGCAAAACCAGCGTGGAAAGAAACAACACACAAAAATAACAAAGCTAGTGCAGCCTCAAAGGTGGATATGCAGCTACTGTGAGTCACACCTTAATTTCACAATAAAGCAGCCTTGGAACTTACGCTCCAAGATGCTGATTAATTTAATTTTTAAATCTCTAAACAATACTGGACAGAGAGAAACAAGAAAAAGAAAATGCAGCACTGAATATTTAAATGATGCCAAAGGAGCACTGAGAAAGAGGTGACCTTAGCCTTTCACTAGACGGATGTGATAAGCTCAGCATTTTAGATGGGTGTGATGAACTCAGTATTTGTGCCTCACCTAAACCTTTGAAGAGATGGTATCAAGTCTTCTATGCTCTGATTGTTTTGCCTTTACTTTTGCTTTTTTGAGCTCTATTAAATCTCCTCCATGAGAACAAAATCTAACCCCACCTGCCTCATGGCTAGATAGGCTTGACCAGTTCCTGTAATGGGGAGGATGCTTCAGGCTGTGCTGCAGCTGGTTTGTTTCTTTCAGCTTAGTTGCAAGGCTTACTTACTGATCCTTAAGGCAAATTCACTTAATCCAGGTCTACTGACCTGACATCTAGCTAAGCTAGCATCTAGCTAGCACAGCTGATGGACTGTCTATGACAAGGTAACATTTATATGCCTTATCACAAGTATTGATACACAACTGCCCTCCATTGACAGTCACACACACAAAGAGCTTTACTTCAAATTATCAGTCCATCTTTTCTTATAGGTTGGCAAGAAAGGCAAAGAGAGAGGGAGAGAGGGAGTGTTATTATTGGGAGGAGCACAGGCATTACGGTGATGGCGATCTAGATAGTAAGACATGTAGGTACTAGAAAAGTTCCAGGCAGTTCTTGTAGGACTAGACCAGGACTTCATAAACCCAAGCTCCAGTCTACTCCCCAGCAGAGCCTTCTTGCATTGAAGACAAGTCACTTTCTGGATGAGCCTCATCAATATTTGTTAACTACATGAATCAAACAATCTGCCATTTCTTATCTTTCCGACATGAGATCACATGAAATTGGGTAGGTTTGAGTCTTGGTACAAAACAGAAGACACAGACCTACAAAAGACAAGAGTAATGTAAAACGTTGACCGAAATGTAGGCTGTAGGAAGGAAGTAAGTTGTAACGGAAAAAAGAAGATCAGTCCCTGTTGGAAGAGGACAGGAGGAGAAAAGATGGCGGTGCTCCTTTGTCTTTCCTTCCGTTGGCTGTGTGAGGATTGAAATGGACACGGCAGAGCAAGGCTGGAAGTGTGGCACGGTGGTCATGCCAGGAAAAAACATTTAATCGGGAAGCAAAAGGATGATTGTCTATGGATCAGAGGGAGGCCACCGTCTGGGCTTCTATTTTCAGCTCTGCAAAAGAATCGTCATACCATTTTAGCCAAACCCTGTAGCAAAACTAAGGGCTGGTCTGTGCGCAGATTTGTGCTGATGTCAGGAAATCAAGCCTACGACATGCCTTTCGTTGTTCCAGGGGAACCTGTGCCTGGACACTCATTTTGATGTGTGAAATCGATGAAGTAAGCTTGATAGGAGCTAACTCATAAGGGTCTTGGAAAGTGAAAACTGTACCTTTGTACTATGCGCTCATAAAAAGGGTGAATGAAAACTTCTGCCCTTATTTGTTCTCTGCTCTGCACGGGACAAGTCTCTAGGGTCACCTTTACGTAACAAGTTCACTGAAACTCTCACACCCTTTGAAGAATGCCGCAAGCCTTGCTTAATGCACGCAATGCAATTTGAGGAAGAAGCTACAGAAGCACAACGTGGTGTTATGTATTTAAATCATGAGGATTACAAAACACCATTGTTTGCTCATTAAAACACAGAAACCCAAAGCAAGTAAAATATTATCAGACAGTGCTGATTGAGGGTGTAGCAGTTCTTGATTCTTACTGATTCAAACATGCTGTGCTGAACCCTTTGGTTTTAGCCCATCTGGCTTATCTGTCATTTTATGGATTTTACTATCTTGCTTGTGTATACCAGGCCTGATTAACAGCACTGCCACACACATATTTTTAATGAATCCTTGAAAAAGTCACGGCAAGTGGGTGGACTCAGGACTGTCTGCTCCGGTTTTGCAGCCGCAGTGACCTGACGTTGAGGGTGTCTGTCTGTCTGTTCAGTCATACCAAGCCACAGCATTCGGTCCCGGATCAGCAAAAGCCACAGGCATAAACTGTGCAGGAAAAACAACTACGCAGCAAGAAACGGTTCGTGACTTGAGCTGAGATTGCTCAGCACCTGGAAGGGTCTGAGCAATACGTGGGGTGTGACAGCATAAATCAGTGCATAAACTGGCTATAGCTACAGTAACTGTGGATGCAGAACACCAGAAGAGATTGCAGGGAGAATTAATTTGTCTGGATTTGTCTTTTTTCTCCTTCCCAAGCTATAGAATATATTGCATAATACGTTCTGTAGCTAAAGAGATGTCCATGGGCATTTAAAACACTGACTGAGAATAGGAGACTGAGTAAAGCAGATTTTCCAAATCCAGAATCTCAATGGTGGACATTTTCCATTTCTTTTGTGCTTGAAAAATAACAGAGAAATTTGAAAAATCAGCATGACTACATCCCCAGGGGAGACTCAAATAAAGCATTAATTAAAGTAAAGAAAGGGAGGTGTCTTATTTGAACTCTGCTGAGCTAGATGGATTACCTATGAAAGCTGGCATTGACAGGACAGCTGTATGAAGAAGCCTGTGGCAGAAGTACCGGTGTCTTATACAAACAACAGGAGACGGGGCAGGAGACGCAAAGCCATAATTGCCAGATAGATTTCTTCCTCATGAGGCATATGCTAAGTCAGCAGAAACCTGCTTCAGTTTTCTGTTGCAAGGCACTGCACTGTTAATTAAGGAAGAAAAAAGTCGGTTATACCTACTATCACTCTTACAGCTCTTTAGCCTCATACTGCAGGGAATACTGCTGGGGAGAAGAATATTATAGATCTTGCTCAGAGAAACAATCATTTTTCTCTTGCATGTCTCTTCTTTTTCATATATCATTGCCGAGAAAAAGCACAGCAATATAAAGGGACATGTATTAACATGAACATTGAGGTGTAGGAATATGAGAATGGCCTGGTGAGATTTCACTGTCCCAGCATTTAGTAAAATAATTTAAACTGGTGCTGCAGTTTAATTAAGATTTTGGGTTACCGGCTTTTTTGAGGTTCTAGAGGTAGAACTGGGAAGCCATGGAGGTCTTGACGCAACTTTCTGCCGTGGGGGAAAACAGATTTTTTTCAGGTCAATAAGCTAAAATTCATTAATAAAGTAGGTGCCTGTTGGGACTACCAAGAACCCCACAGATTTAATTGCTTAGCTTCACATCTATTTGCGTTTATATTACTTTTACTCACCATGAACTATGACTTTGATCTACTAACTCAATATAATCTATAATAAGTCTAAGCCGTATTTAAAAATGCCTGGGTATTTGCTGTTCTGCAGTGTTTCTCATCCCTTCAGAGCAAGCTTGTGTAACTCCATATGGAACTAGTTATCGGTGACAAGGAAAATGAGATATCTATCTTTTTGCTAATTAATACTTTAGAAAGCTTTCACTTTCATGTTTCTATACGTATTAAAAATCCCAGCTGTGACTGGGTGCTTGTCTTTCTGCACCGGTATAGTGTAAGCCAAAAATGACCGTCACCATGAATCCATGACATTGAGGCTCTGGTTTTGGCTGCCTGACCGCTGTGCTTGGCTTCCTTCGCTGCATGCCCAGTCCTGAAACCAGGATGAAAGAGCGTGCTTAAGCCCTGCTGCTACTGAAAGGCACGGCCCTGCCCACCCCAGCTGCACCCTCCTGCCCTCCCTGTGCTACAGGTCCACGGTCCAGCCTTGGCTGGACTCAGGAGCAAGCCCAGGAGAGCTGTGCAGCACAGCAAAGACCCATGTAGGAGAGCTGCCTCCAGCCTGGATCCCAGGGCCGTGGATGCCTCCTCCTCCGTGCTTCAAGGACTCTTTTACTGGTTGCAGTTTACACAGGAACAAAGGGAAAAGCAAAAGCCCTAAGCGACCCTAAGGTTCTTCGCCCTGCTTTTCCTTACGTCTGGCATAGTCAGCTGAAATGTCCATGGTAAGGCACACAACTGCTTGCTTCTAGGAATTTGAACTAAGGTTTTAATTACTGTTAGTAAGGAAGTGGACTTTCTAGCCCGCAAAAAGATTAAAAAAAAAAAAAATCCTCCAGACCCCCAGACCATGCCAAACCTGGGTAAAAGCAAATAATTTCTTTGCCACGAAATCTAAATTTTCCCCTTTATTATTTGCTAATAATTTGCAGAAGACAAAATCATTGTGAAATGCATGCCCCCGCAATTTTTCATTTTTAAAAACACTGAAATACCTCCATTCAAATCCTCACTTGTTTTTACTTATTGTTCCTAAAAAGTTCATCAAATTCAATATGATTATCTGAAATACAGCAGATCCTGCAAATTTTGTCAGGGAAGAAGTGTTTCAATGTAAAATCTCCTGCCAGCTCTAATTCAAACGCTTGTGACTTAGCACATGCCAAAAGCGCACATGGTCTTGCACAGAGGGACAGCGCGGGAGCCCCAGCCTCGCCTGCACAGCCTTAGGAAGAAGTCTAGTAGACCTGCAAACCAGGAGCCAGGAGGTGTCTGCTCCCCTGAGATGTTGGATGCTCTGGTAGGGGCACCAGGCCACAGCTGGCACTGCGCCGAGCCCTATAACGGGCAGGTTCGTTTTGGTACTCCCCTCCTCTCCTGGTAATGGGGGGAGAGGTCCGCACCTCCTCTCTCCTGGCCAGAGCCGCTGACGTGCGTTGCACTACCTGTCTGCTGCTCTTTATCACAGGCAGGGAGTGGAAGTGGCTTGATTCAAAATAATTTTGTATGATGCATTTATTGACAGCCAGCTATTTAAAAAGCTCTCCTGCACCCTGCTAGCCCCAGGTGGAGCCCTGTGTACATCCCCTGGGCGCAGGGCTTCCCCCACTCTGGGGAGGCTGTTACTCTCCCTGCCTCTCTGATTTCAGCCCTGGTGCATGGTGTTGCCCCACTTACCACCCTTGGGCCGTTTGGCCGCATACGCGTCATCACTGTTTTGGGGCTGGTGCCCTTCACCTCTATCCCCAGCCCTTACAAGAGAGGCGGAGGGGAGCAGGAACCATGCGCGCAAGGGGATGCCAGTGAAGGCTCGCACATCTGTGCTGCCAGCCAAAACGCCGTGCCTCCCCCCAGCCTCCTGCTCATCGTTTCCCTCCCGATGGCCTCCCCTGGGGACTCGGGCGAGCAAGGCCAGGGATTACTCAGCTGAAGGCGGTTGTGGTGCTATACCCTGGGGCAGAGCCTCGGCACAGCAGTTTGGACGCGGTTCTCTTTACCCCCAGCAGTCAGGCACTGCCGGTGAATGCAGCAATCTGAAATATGATTTTAAAGCCGGCCGTGGCACTCATAAGTGGATCTGCCATGGGCAGCCAGGGAAGATTAAATCCTCTTGTTAGCCACAGGGCAGCGTGGTGTGGCAATTAGTATGTTAAGCAGAGCTGAGAGCGACTTTTGTAATGAAACCGAAAACTTGGCTGGCCCCCAAAATCTGCAAAGGTTCAAGAACCTTTCAGTAAACCTGGATTGAGCCTTGGCAGATTTATAATTTCAAGGAGGAACCGTTAAAAACACCCTGGTTTGTGCACAACTTTGAGCCCAGACCCGGCCACACTTGGCACTTCGGGAGTTTTGCTTTTGGTTTTTTGCATACAAATCCAAAACACAATGTAGACTCAGCAGGGAGGAACCGATGCAAACCAAAACTGCTGAGTTTTGCACAGCTCTAATTATAATCTCTTCACAGTCCTGGTTTTATTTATTATTGTTTGTACTGTGGTAGCAGTGCGGGGCTCCAACCAGCTTTGGGGCCGCGCTGTGGTAGGTGTTGTAAAGGCAGAAGAAGGAGGCAGGATCCCTGGCCCGAAGAGTTTATCATCTAAATAAACAAAATAGATAAAGAATGAGAGAAAGACATAAAACACGTAAGCAAAGTGATTAGGGGGTGTTGGCAAGACAACTGCTTTTTCTTAGCGTCTCTCTCACCCACACATAAAATCGTGTCTATTTACCCCGTAAACTCTTTGGGGTCAGGGCGGCATTTTCCAAAATGTGGAGGGAGACGGGATGTGAGAAATGAGTGGAGAAACGGAGGTGCTGGGGGGCGGCAGCGGGATCGGCAGCCCCCAGGGCGGCACCGCTGGATTTTGGCAGGGAGGGCAGCAGTGGGAGGCAGGTGATGGGGAGAC
>NW_009185909.1:70434-70670 GCF_000690835.1 Fulmarus glacialis
GGGTCACGTCAGAAAACCCATCGCAGGCACCATGATGACCCGGGACAAGTCACCGGACCGCTCCGTGCTGCAGTTTCCTCTAGGGTTGAGCAGGGCTAAAATTATTTCCCTATATGGCATAATTCTTCCTCGATGCAAACTGCTTTGAGATACTCAGGTGAAAGGTGCTAGAGGAATGCAAAGATTTATTTTTCATAAACCTCCTCACGTATTCTTTTCACTGCCAAGTCAAGAAC
>NW_009185910.1:0-17109 GCF_000690835.1 Fulmarus glacialis
ACACAGCCCCGGCCCTGAGAGACAGGAGTAACGCAGAGCACACCCGCGTGTGTGCAGAATGACCCCTTGCAGGGAGCTTGCAACCCTCCGAAAGCTTTGCTGTTTCTTCTAGTTTGGTGGGATGGATAAGCCAGGCCTTTTGCTGTAGAGACGTGCTCCCTCCTGCCCATAACCCCTAACCTGGGCTGGGACCTGGGTCCCCCCATAGCTGCCTGCACCCCTGTCACCCCGGGATCCCTCGCATCCCTGGTGCGGAGCGGGTTACGCAGGAGGGACCTGGGAGCAGAATTTCTGCAGCATCAGAAAACTTCGATTCATCTGTGAAGGTGGTGAATGAACGAGGGATATGACCTGGAAAGCATAAACAGGAAAATAGGGATGTTTCTCCAGTTTGGAAAAGGCTTGCTTTCCCCCCCCACCCCGTCTCAGATCACTGGAAGGGATTATACAAATGAGAGCAGGAAACTGCAGTCAGGGCTTTGCCAGAAATAGAGATTTTTTTTTTTTTTTCCTTCTGATATAAATGAAGAAATATGGGAGTCCGTAGAGGCTGTTCCACAGGCACCCTCACATTTTGATTGCCAAGTCATTTGCATTCGTATATAAAGTGACATCCACCATGCAATGGGAGTTGACGTGTAATCACAAAGAATAAAAACTCCTGGAAACATCTACGTGCCACTGATACAACTTCAGAAATATAGAAGTTTGGAGTAAGTAGAAAATGTACTGAATATTTTTGGACGAGTAGAAAAGAAGTATCATCTTGGAAGATGTTAAATATTAATTTTGTACCTAATCGCCGTCATTCATGGATTTGGTAAGTATTGCTTGGTTTTGTCTGGATCAGAGCAGTTCTGGTGGGCAAAAGAGCTTGAAAGTGTGCGGTTTTACATTTGCAAAAAGCAGCTGCTAACCAGAAGCATTGATAAGGATATACGTGTTCCTCAAGCTGTCAAATTGTCATGGTGCTTGCTGAATATTTTCTTTTCCTCTATCTTACTGGTCAGATTTTGATCTCACAGTGAATCCTCATAACACCTAGTAATTGGGGGGGATGTGAAAAGGAAGGAGAATTTTGCATTGTGTTTAATTATTTTTGTTACGAGGTCTGTATGAACATAAATTTTCATTTAAAAAAGTAACGAGTCACTAAAACGTCTTTTCACTTGCGTGATTTCATGGTGTTACCTCTGTACCTTCTCAAGTCTGTTGTCAACTACTGTTGCATTTTAATAAGCAGATGGAGCTGCCGCTGCTGCCTCTGCTCTAATCTGGTCGTTTGAGGGCAGAGGGAGATGCGAGGGAAGCTTCAGAGGCATGTCCCACAGCGGGTACCGCAGGTCGTGTTTGATAGACTGCACCGAAACGGCTTTCCTTTCTGTAGGTAAAGGCCCGCTGCTGGAGTTAAGGTATGAAGTCATTGGATAGTGTGATATATATATTCTTATAGTTGCAGATATTCTATGTAGTCTATACAGCATCTTGTAAGAATACAAAATAGAGAATTTGATATTCTAGATATTCAAATACTGTGTTCTGTAATCTTACCTATACACATATATTCTGGTCTTAGGTAGAATTTATTCTATGTAATCTTATTATTGCTTGTAATCGTTTAACTGTGGCTCCCTCTGCATTAGGCTCTGGGATGAACCTATAGCTCAGTATTTGTGTATATTAATAAAAATATCGAGGCTCTGAGTCTTTAAACGGTGCTGTAAAGATACACCGTTAGCTTTCCTTCTCCAGAGCACAGAGTCTGCTCATCAAGAAGAGCCGTGCGTGGTGTTTCAGGGACAGGAGAATGGAAAGGTAAATATTTAGAGAAAAGGAAAAGCACATTATTATATTATCGGAAGACCTCTGGTTAAAGCAAATGTTAAGAAAGGAAGAAACAGGGGGCCCTATAAACAAGCAGGCAGCAAGAAGGGGAAGGAAGGAGGGTCCCACCAGTTGCCTGAGTTCTCCATGCGAGGTGCTGTGTGTCCTCCCTTCCCAAGGACCGGTTCACGTCGGCGGGAGGTGTTCTTAATTAAAAAAAACAACGGTATCTGTCATTACATTGCATAAACATTAGGGCTGTGTCTTCTGCGCTCAGTGAGGCGTTGATGAATCGATTGATAGCTGAGATGGGAAAGATTGCTCTTTCTCCGCTGCGCTGTGGGTTGGGATGGACGGCGAGGTCGTTCTCCTTCCCACTGCCGGCTGCGCCAGCCCGGGGGAGCCACGGCGGGTGGCACGGCGCTGCCCGGACACCCCCTGCCCTTCCGCGGGGCAGACCTGGTGGCACGTGTCACCTCACCCCTTCACAAGGCTGCTGTGTGCTCAGGAGGGCAAAGGGTGCTGGCAGCACGAGTTTCTGCCCAGCCGAAGAGGTCCAGCACCCGCTGCTGGGGTGGGTGCGCCGGCGGCTGTGCCACCTCTCCCGTCCTCCTGTCCTTACCGTGCTCGCTCCGTTCGACTCCTGCGTTCGCTCCCAGGCAGAGGTAATGCTTGCAGAGAAATAAGGACCGTGTAATCAAAGTGTCAAATGTACCATTGCTGTGCAACGCGTCGCATGGTCTCGTAGTTTCAGGCAAGCACGTTACCAGCATTCGTCATCTTTGTACCAAAATACTTCAGCTTTCCTTTCTCCATACATGCCCATTCGTCTGCAGCGGTAGAGGAGAGCTCAGATGTGACATCCAGGCGTGCGTGTTGGAGATCCTAACAAGATCTCGACAAACAGTGGCCACGAGAGCGTCAAAATCTCTGTGACATTGCCCATCCGAAATTGTTCTTGTGCGCGAGCAAGCTCCGAAGGCACCCGGCCATGGGGGATGCGGTCCGGCGCCGGCAGATCGGGCTGGGCGAGCTCAGGAAGGAAGACGCGGCTTTGCTGCCAGCGCTGAGCGACGTGCCAGATCTGAAGGACCGAGATAAGCGAGGAATGGTGTGGTTGCGCCTGACGCAGCGGCAGGTGTTGCTGCGGGTTAGCAGAGCCCCTATCAGACCTATCTTGAAATTATTACCATGGTTTCCCCTTGACGTTTTGGCAGGGGGAGTTGTTGGTTGGATTTAGGAAGTTCCTCTTGAGGAGGACCCCTAGTAAGCTGAGACAGAGGAATATTGGATCGGGAGGAAAGGGATGGGAAGCGTTAATCGATGTGCCAGAATTACAAGCGCAAGGGAGAGGAGAGTCCGTGCGCGTTAGTTATGGACAGTGCCAACGCTTGGGCCGAGCAGAGGGTGTTACAGAAATAAACGTTTCATTCGGAGAAAGGAGAAATACATTTCTGTAGTTGCAAGAGCAACATAAGGAGTTTTAGCTCTAGGAAGCGTAGAACTGAAATAAATGCTCAACAGCACCTCAGAGGGAGGGTTGTCAGAGGTGGGTCCTGGAGGCAAGCGGGGCCATCGGAGCCGATCTGATCAATCAGCGAAGTTTCAGGTATTTAAAACCGTAGAGCTCAAAGGGAGCCCTGGCAGTATATTGATTCACAAAGGAGGGGGTAGGAGTTATCCTATAAAAATTCCCTTAACCTGTGCACAGGTGGAAATAAAGGATATTCTTCACCCCATGCTGGTCAGTTTTAGACTGAGTCTTGCTAATCATGACCTTTGTAACCGCCTGGTTGCTTGTTCAGAGCATGCACCGTGGCTGAGCTTCGTTAATTACTGTTAGCCGTTTGCACCGTATCGTCAGGCATTTTGTTCCTCTTTAATAAATTGTTGGTCCTCTTCTGAGCTTCCCTTTCCTCTGTCCCATCATGCATAAGCAAACTCTTTAACTAAACTTTAAACAATTGTAGACGTTGGTGGAAGCATAACTGTTCACTAATCTGAACTATCCAAAATGTATTAATTAAATCAAACGAATCAACCAAGCAATCATTCCCTGCCAGGTGGGTATGCAAGTGAACTGCTCTTTATTGCAAAGGGGTCATTAAAACCAGGTGCATTTCAGAGAAACTGTTTAAACGGTGCAGGCTGGGCCAGCCTGGATGGCCTTTAGGTTTGGAGCACCATGTTCTCCACCAGGATCAAGAGAGGAGCTGGTGGCTCCCGTCCACACGTGGACAACGTGGGGCATCGGTCGCTGCTGCTTTCGGGGGAGAGGGGAGGGCTTTGGGTGGTGCTGGGGGATGCTCTGGCTGGACTGGGGCTTTGGAAGCTGTTTTGGAGAAATGGAAAATAGTTGTCTGCAGTTGGGAGCGCACCAGCGTATCAGTTCTTCTAAATGCACGGTGGAGAAATGGGAAACTTGGTGGTCGGCCCTTGTTCATAGGGATGTTTTAAAACTCGGGTCTGTCCCCCGCAGGGGTGATGCAGAGGCTGAACAGCAGCTGCGTTGTTGATGGAACGAAACCCCAGCAGGTCTCTGCTTCTGGGTGACAGCACAGGGATTTCCTAGAGGTGCTCCACAGCCCGCAGATAACTGCACTCAGAGTTGCACGTGCTTTTGGCATATCTTTGTATCAGTAGTGAAACGTATTTATCATAGGGGTGATAACCACAGGATGCAAAATAGCCGTCCTGGCGGTAACTCTTTCAACTCACTTGATTCAAGCTGAGATGTTTGCAGTTGTTACTGCTGGGTATGAGGCTGGAAGTATTTTTCATGATATGGTATACCATATACACTGACTGATTTTTAAGTTCATTTTTGAAGTACCTAACTCTTCTGCTCAGAGAAGGAGTTAGGTGTGGTCTGGAAGTTAACGCTCTCCAATGTCATAGGTAAAAATCTGCTCTACCTTCAAGTTCTCTTGCTTTTGTGGGGTTTAGCTGTAACTTTAGACATACTTAAAACATTTTGATTGTCTTCATGTGTTAATGCCGTAGCCCTCTATAAATAGGTAGTATCTTCAACAAAGAAATGATTTATATGCAGAGGGTACGTTTGAGAGACATAACTCAGAAATCTGTAGGCACAATTTAGAACGAGAAAGCCAAATATTTCTCTTGTGCTCACAAATGGCTGTAGGAAGCATAAAGAGTATGCTGTTGAAACGTGTCTGCAGCGAAGACAATGCCTGGCTGAAATGGGATTTTTAACCATAAAATAGTGGGGATTTAATTGGGTCTGAGCAATGCCGCATTTGCTTTCACGATTGGAAAAGCTGCTTCCGGGGGGATTCTGGTGGAGAAATGGTGCTTGGTATTTAGTGACCTTTCCCTTCTCTTCATGCTGTATCTTTTCAAGTTGTTTCTGGCTGTATTTTCATGCTGGTCTTGCAAGGCAGAAGATAAGAGTTAGAGCATTCGAGGCTGCTCTTGTCGTATTTACGTTATCATATTTACATTAATGATCTTAACGTCCAGTGAAATAATCTATGTAACTTTATTTGGATGAGAAACTCTTTTTAGCTGAGTTCACGTACGTCTCTATCTGTCATGCACATTAAGTTATTTTTTGAGTCTTTTCCTCCTCCTTGTTGACTTGTCTAAGACGCAGAGATCTAAGTCCTTTCTTGACGCAAACACCCCATGCTGTGTCAGTCCCATCGACAGATCGGGGTGAGCCTGGATGGAGGAGCTGCCCTGGTAGCTCAGTAGACCCTACTCCCCGGCCTGGCTTTGGTGGGTCTCCAGTGAAGTACCCTTTGGGTTAGGTGGCATCCAGGGATGACCAGGAAGCCACGTGCCGACTTTCTCATATGAGTCCAGGTTCTCCTTGAATGCTTTTAGAGGGTAAGGCAGTGGTCGTCTTCCTAACGAGGGGGATACCATTGGGTGCTCCGCTGGCTTGCAAAGGTCTGCTGATTAGCTTCCCTGCTCTTCAACCTCTAAGCATGCTTCTGCGGCTCCGATTTTTATACTTCCCTCATCACCAGTGCGTATAAGCTTGAGAGATTATTTTTAGTAGTGCTACAGAGAGTTAAGATAATTTTATTTCTTCCTACATGATCCCCCCACTTCCCTGCTATTGCGGCCGTGTCCTGAGACCTCGTCTTGGCCACCACCATGTTTCCACCACTGACACCCGTTCCTCCCGGCATCTCCCCCTCGCGTGCTCCGTGGTGCCTTAGGGGATGTGTCTGGCTCTTCAGACAAGTGCCGTGCAGAGCGGTCCTGTGCCGTACCGTGCTCCCGCAGCCAAATTTAATATCTCAGACGAGAAGGGCTGGATGAACTGGGACAATTCCTTGATAAACCGAAGGTGCTGTGAAATGAGTACATGTGGCTTCACAGCATGCAGCAGTAATTCATCGGATCAAACAGTATCACGGGTCGATTTCTTACTGAGCTTGTTTTCATGTTTAACAGTTAGATTGACAGAATTAACACATTTTCATATGCTTTCCTTAAAAAAAAGCTAAAAAGGATAAACTGCTATTAAAAGCTTGCAGTCATTTTGTTTTCTAGAATTTATAGTGAGCGCTACATAAAAAAGCAACAGAACCATACAAGTAATCGGGGGGAGGGGAATGTATCCTGTAAAATGATTATTAAATCCCTTTGTAAGCCAAGCAACGATTTTGTTACTTTGGCATTTTATTTTCTCTTCCAAAAAAATTAAACTTCCAGAATTTAGCGAAGAGCTTTAACGCTTTAATACATTCGCCACCTGCAGTTTTTAATACCATTTTCATTGTTAATTGTACTGACCAAAAAACCAAATATTCTCCAAGTAACGGGGGGCGTTTGCCGTTGCAAATGCTGAAGCAGCTCTGCTTCGGGGCAGCGCCAGGAGCGCGTGATGGATGGCCTCCGCCTGGGCTGTCACCCTGCGAGGAGCAGCAGAGCCGGGCAGGCTGGGTGCGGGGCTGCTGTCTCGCAGAGCTCTCATTTCGCCGGCCCATTGACGTCACTGGGAGGTTTCAAACCAGCCCAGTATGTCTAGTAAACTTGCACATAAATGAAATAATGAAAACCCAGAAAGGCTGATTCCTAGCACAGCAGTTGCAGGCGGATTGGGCTGCTGGGTTTTCTTTGAGCATCAGGAATCCCTCTCTTTTTAAGAATACTGTATTTTTTTTTTACCTTTTTGTGCCTAAATGCAGGGAAGTGCTTTTAAGAAAGCAGCAGCAGCATTACAAAGTGATTCTAAAGATGCAAACAAGGGCTCTGTGGTAAGAGAGTCGCGTTTCCGAGAAGTCTCTGCCTGCCGTGTCCTCAGGCCAGCGTCGGCCGTGGGCTGTGTGAATATGGATGCGCGAGCTCTCGCACCAGAGCAATATTGATTTACGGGGACGCATCACTGGTAGCTAATTCACAAGAATAAAAATGAGGTTTTTCTCTCGGAACACCTTTCCTGTTTTGTTCTGTTTTCACATCCTTTATCTAGTTAGTATTTAAATAAATAAAACTGCAATTTTAATAAGCGTCAGAGATCATCTGTGATAAATTGAACAAAGACTATAAAAATGCTGAGAAAGGGGAGGCTGGCGGGGGGGCTGCAGGAGCAGTCCTGCTGTTGCTTACCTGCTACACACAGCCTAGTCTGCCCGAAACGATTTATTATGAATAGTGCCATCATGCAGCATTTTAATAATTTTGCCGGGTGTCTGCACAAACCAGCTGTACTTCCGTGAGGTCTGTGGTGCTACGGCTGTGTCAGATAGATCTGCTGAGATGAAGCATAGCTCATTATAACATTGCCTTGCTGAGAAATACCGGCACCTCCGCTCGGATGGATGCTCTCTGTTCTTCCGGAGGTAACCAAACGGCTTTTTTACTGTTGTTCAGACAGTTTAGAACATAATTTTACAACACTCATAAAAAATAAACATGCTATCGGCATTGTTATATTACGTGGAATAGTATCGGTTTGTGTTCTGCATTATAAGCTTCAGGATCTTTCTTTTGTATATGGTTGCCCTCAAAATTATGAAAGAAGGATGGGTCACCGTCAGCCGGAGGGTGACCGGTCCATGGGTCGAGATGGCTCTCCTCTCGTGGCAGCCGGGCGCTGACATAAATCTGCCATAATCCAGAGTTTCCCAGGACAGAACTAGTGGAAATAGGAGTTGGATAATGATTATAGGTTTGGTTTTGTGAAGCGTGGAGGAAGATTTTTATACGAGAAAATACTTTGTTTAATTCTCAGGGTTAAATTCAGGCTGAGCTTTGGACCTGGGGAGCAGAGGGCAGTGCCCAACGTCCGTCCGTCCTGCTCTAGGCATCGTGTTGGCAAGGCTGCTCCTACCTAGGGTGCGCCTGGCTTTATTCTGTGCAGGAGGAACTTGAGCAGAAGTAACTCGAGGGGAACGTCGCATGGCCCCTGTAATAGCTTTTTCATTTTTCCCATCAGCAAAGGGGATAAATTGTAGGGGACCGGTTCATCGGTAATGTGGAGCTACTTCTCAGGATGGCAGAACTGTAAATCACAAGCTATGGGAGGGTGTGTTTAGAAAAAAATGCACTCGACTTCTAGAATTCTTCGTATATAACAAAACCCAGGTCAGTAGGAACTCAAAATTGCATTCATTCCTTCTGCAGGATGCAGATTTCAAACCCGTTTTTCGTTGTGTTGTTCACTGCAACAGCTAACTGCCCAGAGATTGCCTTACGGGCCAGTAAGTTTGTAGCTAAAAGAAATCTTTATCCCAGTTATTAACCTCTGTAAAAGAGGTTTAGGAAGGAAATCCTGATAAAGCTTTAGAAACAAGAATCTGCATTCCTAAGCCTGCTAAGATACAGGAGTGGAAAAAGCCCCAGAACTACTTAGAAGAGCCGAGACCCGTTCTGCGTTCCCCGGTGCCGCGGGTGCCATGGCACGGGGAGCAGCGGCCGGCGTGCCCAGCATCTCTGCAACATTCCCGCAGCAAGAACCCAAAGCAGTGTTGGTCGAGGTCAAGCCCCGCCATGTGCATTGCTGTAATAATCCTTAGTGATGTTGCCACCTATTTTTTAACCGAGTTTCTCACCTCGTTTGCTTTTCGAGGCAGGGTCCGGCTGACCGGCCGGGTGCTGCAGGCAGCGAGCAGGCAGGAGCTGCCCGGCTCCCACCGCGGGCTCCTGTGCCCGGCGCCTTTGGGGCTGCTGAACGCACCGGCGCTAAAAAGGCTCCAATTAGTGCATCTGTGCTAAGATTTGCTTTCAAAAGACCATCAGTGAGTCAACCATGAGTGTTTGTCTCGGGGAAAGGCTGATTCCTGACTGACGCTGGCCGGGCGCTCTGGCCAAGTTTCAAATTGAACCTTTAAAGCCATAGCCTGAAATGGAAAAGAAAGGAAAAAAAAATAAAACCCAGCAACCTCCGGCCAGCTTCTGACAGACCGTTTGTTATTGCGGGCAGAACATGTTTTCCATAATTTTATTCTTGAAAACAGCTCGATAGTTTTTGCAGGAACTTTCCAGGCAAATTTCATCCTGAGCAGGTCGAGCCTGGCGAGGCAGCATCACACCGAACACAGCTTTCTGTCGTGGGAGGCTTTAGGCAATTTTTGCTGTGTGTCGCCCTCCAAGGTGTTGATGCCTACTGTGTGTGCAAGTGTTAACTCCAAATAAAGTTTAACAATTAATGTAAGCAGTAACAACAAAAAAATTAAACTAGCTAATTCTATAGTGGTTAACATAATTCTGAAACTTTATAAAAACTCTCACAATTCCTCTTTTATGATGGAAGACATCCCACATTTCCGTTTTCTATTTATGTGTTTGCCTGGATTATAAATCAGCATGAAACTTGTGTTTGTAATACAAGTGTCAGATGTGGACTTTGGTATGAAGAAGATTCCCTTCAGCCGCCCCGTTCGCTTTCCAGAGAGCTGCTGGACCACGCGCAGCATCTGGAATGGGGTGGGGGGCCCTCTATTAAATGCCATGTGCTGTGCCCCCAGATTTGCTATTCAGCGTGAAGGAGTGACGCCAAGGTTTTCTCTAGGAGCTAGTCCCTGAAGTGTCTAGTCCCTGAAAGCTAGAGGACGTGTGAACCTGACGCGTATTCCTCTGTTTTCTTAGATGAAGGCAATAGGTGTAGGTCTGCTAGTGAAATGACAGTGAATTGAATTAATCCAAAGGGCCTGATTCCATTACAAAATATTTTTAGAAGCCATGGATAAAACTTGATAGGTCGATAATATAAACTCCTGGAACGAATGCCGCATTTGATGATTTAAGTAATACAGTTTTGGGATAGGAATATAGAAAAAGCAGAGGTCTGGGAAAAGCAAATACAGTATGTGTTTGTAAAAATGCACAGGTAGTAGTCTAGACAATTGCTTCCACAGGATTCAAACCTGTCATTGTTAAAAGCCTATTAAAAGCAGATTTGCCGCATTTAAAGAAGCATACATTGTCTTGCCTACCCTGGCTCAGAAGCTCGTTTGATTCCAATGGTTTGGCCCACCGTCAAAAGCACAAGCATGAGCAAAACACAGCATATGTGATTGGTGGGTTTGTTTATAGAAGTAAGAGAATTAGGAGAGGAACTGAATTTGATAGACAGTATATATTTGGCTTTTAAGAGAGCATGAAATACAACTTGGAGTATTCAAGTTGACTCTCCTAAGGGGAGAGCTATAATACGGCCAGAAAACTGGCTGTTAGCTGAAGATGGGGTGGGCGGTCCGGGGAGCATCAGTGAGATCCTGCAGGGAGAGCCTGTTATTACCCAGCCTGGAGGAATTAGTATCTGCAGAGAAATGAGCAAAACTCTTGTCGTCTAAAGGCTGAAAAAGTGACAAATAAATACTTGGTTTCCTGCATATTAGTCAAAGAGAAGGGGAGAGGAGAGGGAGCTGGGCAGGGTGCGCAGCAGCGTGGTGGTACTCCGGGGAGGGTGGCTGGAAAGGCGAAATGAGGATGAACTGAAGGATGCTGAGAATAACCCGAGAAATAAGCTGCTGGCCACCGCGCAGTCTGGAAAAGACGGTTTGGCGTAGCAGGCTCGGTATCTAGGGCAGCAGCTGACGTATTTCCAAGTCACAGCAGCTATTAGGAGTTCAGGGTTTAAAGCAGAGAACAAGGCAGATTCAGCGCGACACAGCAGCGGAGGGCGCTGTGGGGTGACCTGCAGGAGATGGATGGACAACGTGCTTCACGTTGCTGCCCACGGATTCAACCGACTTCTTCATCTCAGAAAACCTTGAACCTAGTTTGAAAAACCCATACGTGTAATTTCAATGGTTTTTCATGTTTTCCACCCTGGCTCCAAGAACACGAGCGAGCTGTTTTACCTGTGAGCTTTCTGGGAAGGAGCTTGCGCTGCGAGTGAGATGGGTGGCCTGAAGGCACGTCGCGTGTTTGGAGCATGGAGGTGCCGGACATGGGGCGGGCAGAGCCTTTCTCTGGCGAGCCAGAGGTATGTAGGAGATAGACCTAGATCTGTCCCACCGGGGACATCAGCAGATAGATCTCCTAGATCTGTCTCCACCGGGGACATTGTCAGATAGATCTCCTAGATCCATCCCACTGGGGACATCGGCAGATAGATCTCCTAGATCCATCCCACTGGGGACATTAGCAGATAGTTGTTCGCCTAGATCCATCCCACTGGGGACATTGGCAGATAGATCTCTTAGATGTGTCTCCACCGGGGACATTGGCAGATAGTTCTCCTAGATCCATCCCACTGGGGACATTGGCAGATAGTTCTCCTACATCCATCCCACTGGGGACATCAGCAGATAGGTCTCCTAGATGTGTCTCCACCGAGGACATCGGCAGGTAGATCTCCTAGATCCGTCTCCACCGTGGACATCAGCAGATAGATCTCCTAGATCCATTCCACCGGGGACATCGGCAGATAGATCTCCTAGATCCATCTCCACTGGGGACATCGGCGTGGGCTCTGGAGCTCGTAGGTGACACCATCGCAGCTGTTCTCGCTGCCAGTGCCGTCGCCTGTACCCGCTGACCTGTCCTCAGAGACCCACCGAGCGGCTCCTGCCCAAAGGGACGGAACTCCTGGCAGGAACGATGAGGGAGCAAGGCCAGCTGCCCGAGCACGTGAGAACATTTAAGTGGGAGCCTTAAGCCATTTAAGTTTAAAAGCAAACGTCATGCACCGGGATGCTGCTTCAGTTAACTCGCTGGTGCGTGATTGCTACAAAGACAAGTAAAGATTTTCTGTAATGTTGTGTGCTTATTTGGAGGACAGAATAGGAGTTCTCTTAAGAAACCAACAAAAAATAAAAATCATAGAATCATAGAATCATTAAGGTTGGAAAAGACCTCTAAGATCATCAAGTCCAACCATCAACCCAACACCCCCATGCCCACTAAACCATGTCCCTAAGCGCCTCATCTACACGTCTTCTAAATACTTCCAGGGCTGGTGACTCCACCACTGCCCTGGGCAGCCTGTTCCGAGGCCTGACCACTTTAGCTAACATCCTAAAAGGAAAGCCTGAAGAATTAGTGGCTGGCAAAATCTGCAGGGGCAGTTCATGTAAAAAAGATAGAAGCAAAAAGAGATAGAAGCAAGTACCTTGAGGTGGTAGCATGTTGATAAGGTTTTATTTAGGCTGAGTACTGGACGTTGCTTGGAGATTGGGAAAAAAAAAAGTGTTTTCACTTGTAATACGTACTAGATCATTTTATAATGCACAAGGAGAGGGTTTTATTCAGCCAAAAAGTAAACTTCGGGTGTTCCTAATGTTCTTTCCAGTAAACGTGTTGCGAAGGTAAAGGAGGTATTTATGCACGTCGAGATGTGCATAACTACCAGGAGTCGAAAGAACAGAACGTGTTTGGAAATGAGGTTGTGAAGTGTGGGGGGGAAAGTCCTTTCTCAGTCCTGTCCTACTGACAGTCTCTCACACGGCTGACGTGGGGATCTGCCCCGCAGTTCCCAAAGACTTTCGGTATTCACTGAACATCGCGAATCAACCACAACCACACTTACACTTAGGTGTGGCACAGAAGTGCAGAGCACACCTACCTTATGTGGTTAAATATGTATTTATTAGAGGAAACTGTTTCTAGCAGGTTTCTTGGAGGCTAATAGAGTAGCCTCGTAGCAGGACATTGCTAATGTTTCATTCCAGTTTGTTACGCGTTTCGGATTAAGCTTTATCAAAATGATACACCATTGAGCTTTAGCTGGTAAGGCACGTGTATTTTAATTAGATGACCTCTTTCTTTTTGATAAACCGTGTCAGATGCCCGTACTTGTTCCCTTATGTCTGTATAAAACTACGCGTGTTTTTCTCTCGAGATGGCATGTTCTAGCTGCGGTGTGTAAGAGGGCTATCCTGCGCTGCCAGAACCAGAAGGGTTCGGGAGGGGTTGTCCCCTGGAAGCCCGTGCAGTCCGTGTGCGCCGGCGCTAACTCTGCCTGATGGAGAGCAGAGCCCTTCAGGGTTGGTGTCTGAAATTCACTGCATTCAAGTAAAATATTTAACAGCTTTTGTTTTTATGATATGACCGCATGAATCCTAAAACCCCAAATCTGTTTCATTTAATAGTAAGTCCCTCGTGGCTAATTTTGTATGCAGTACACAGAGTAGCATGACTATTCTGGGATATCATCCCAGTAACAGTGGTGAGTCATCAGCCGCAGCAACAGTAACGATATGGGGATCTATTTATTACTGCTCTTCTAAGCTGTGAGTTCTTCTAAGCAGTGAGTTCATCTAGAAATTATGTAATTATTCCTCCTGGATGATTTTTCTTATTGGTTTGTAATTACAAAATATCCTCGGAACACTTCTGTTTTTTAAAATTAAGTCCTCAGAATAACTTAATGCGAGAAGAGCTGAGAGATTAAGTCTTACCTTGTTTATATTAATTTTATTTGACTTTATCAATAATACAGCTTTCTAGATGTCGTTGCACAAGCTTCACCTTTTTTTGCGAAACTGTTTAGCGCATCATTCACTGGTTCGTAAGTTTATAAACAAATATTTGGGGTAGAATCATCCGGTCTCAGAAACTGGTAGGAGGGGAAATTCCACGTAGGAGTCCATGGCTCGTCATTCCTTGGATGGGAGAAAGGCTGAATCTGTAACTGTTGGAGGAGTTGTCCTCATCGCCTCCGAACTGCCGGATCTCACCGGAGAGGGATGAGGAGATCCAAAAGCTTTTAGGGAGCGTCTGCTGCCACCCGAGTCCTCCTCCAGCTGGTACTTGTTGTCATAAGCAGCCCTTATTGCCAAGTGCTGGTCCATATTTGTTTATCCAAGAAAAAGCAGCACCGCTACTCTGCAAAAGCGAGAGGCAGGTTGTTGGCAAGATCTTTTTCCTTAAAAAGAAAAAAGGAAGGTGGGTGTTAAACCCTCTCAGAGGCCCCTGGCAGGACCTGGGTGAGAAGAGCTATCCTTCCTAGCTTTCTGGACAAGAGGAGCCACGTGCCATCTACTGGAACCAGACCTATTTCTACAGAGTACCTGCCTTGTTTCTGGTCACATCAGCCAGAGCCCGTTAGCAATGAGTTGAGGTGAAAGGAAACCAAGACATCAGAATTCACTTGGGTAATGTTTTGATTCCCTGCCGTGTTTCTAAGCTCGAATCCTTGTGCTTCACTTGCGGCTCTTGATCACCGGAAAAACTGTCTCGATGTTGCCATACATTGATGCGTAGGGTACAGCGTCACATCTTCATCCCTGCACCGTTCATCATGTTCCCACCACTGTTTCTGCCCACCTGAAATGTTGAGGTACACTTGTTTATTTGTAGGTAGGTGACAAGTTTGTCCATGGAAAGTTGCCATAGCATTGAGATAATTTTTTTGTGTCTTCGCCTAGAGCTGAAAAGAGAAAAAAAAAGCCTTACGAGAGACTTCAAAGCAGCCCATGTTCTTGTTGGTACCTATGGGAACAGAAGATGCTCTCATGTTTGTCCCCACTTGAAATCCCATTGTGAGCTGAGCCACAGCGTATCCAAGAAGTACATTTTGGTGTGTAGACAGGGACCTTCCCAGCCAAAATTTTATTGGCAGTTTTGTCACCCGCAGGAGCAGATCCGGGGCATTTTGGCATGATCTGACTGGAGACAAGATGGAGCATGAAGCAGTTACCCTGTAGAGTTGGTGTATTTGATAGTGAATATATTTTGCAGGGATTCAAAGGCTGTAGATTAAAAAAAACCCAAAGAAATAAACCTGTTGTGTCTTGCCACAAGTGCTGTGGGGAGGCAGAGGCAGCGGGTCTGCTGGGTGCCAACAGGGCACCGAGTCAATGAGTCTGCAGAGTTTGGCCCCAAAATTCCCCTTTCAGAGAACGGAGGAAGGAGCCGCGATGCAGCTCTCTGCTAATCAGAGAAGCCTGCTCCCTCTGCAGCAGTCGCCTAATATTTCCCAGATGTTTGCAATCTTTATATAAACATATAATACAATAATTAATCTCAGAGAAGTAAGGCTCTCGGTGGGTGACCGGGGAAGTCACTTCCCCGCGGCTGCAGCCCCGCTGCCGCCCGTTCCACCCGGCTGCTGGTGCAGGCGATGTGCTGGCATCGGCCGCGCCAGCACCACGGCGCGTGGGGACGGCAGGTCCTCCACCGTGGTGCCTAATGGAAACGTGTGCCTGCTCCTTGGCATCCGGAAAAGCTGGAAGTGGGGGAATACGGATCTGTTAAACTGCAGTGTGGGCATTGCCGAACTGCTCGCTCCTGAGAGGCTCGACTCTTCTGGTTTTCTGAGGTGTTAGATAAATATTTCTTAGATTTAATCTCTGTTTAGAAAGAAAAAAAAAGTGATGTCCTTCTATTTATAATCTATTCCTTAGAACTGTACTATAAAGTCAAAACAGCCTGAGCATTTCAAAAGTTACACGAAGGGCAAGCTAGCAAGGCTCTTGAAAAGCTTTATATCAGGTTTTATTGTTCAGTTACCTTATGTAAGTCTATTATTTTTACACTGATCCTACATAATTTTGTTTTAGTCTTTATTATATGCTGTATTTTGATATTTCTGTTCAATTTTTTTCACTTCCTTAGTATAGGTTTAGCAATTAGTTTGGAAGGAGAGGTTAATTAAAAATGCAAAGGCAGTGGTGAAATGGGTCTGTCTTAGGTACACCATTCTAGGTCCTAATGGGTGTTTCTAATTAGACAACTTTTTTTTTTTCCAGATCAAGTAAATGCAGTAGATTTCTATCTTAAAGCGTTCAGTGTGGTGCCGTATATGACGTGGTGAGATGTAAGCTGGAGGTGTGGGTTGCAACAAGAGCTGTAAGGTGGATGAGGAATGAGCTGCAGGGGTAGCGCACTGAAATTGGTGGTACGGCAAGGACAGGTCATCGGCTGGAGGAAGTTAGCAATGGGGTTTCTCG
This sequence comes from Fulmarus glacialis, assembly GCF_000690835.1. Taxonomy (NCBI): domain Eukaryota; kingdom Metazoa; phylum Chordata; class Aves; order Procellariiformes; family Procellariidae; genus Fulmarus; species Fulmarus glacialis. Next base: position 16,143 of record NW_009185910.1, read on the forward strand.
GGGATAAATCCTACGTCTGATCTTCTGAAATATTTTCATTGCTATGTTTGTGTTGATTCCATCTTTTGATCTTCCGTACACCCGCTGTTGCACGTTGTGGTACAGCTCTGGAACGATTGCCTGGCCTTGGTGAAGTTCAGCAATACAGAGTGTAAGGTCACGTACGTGGGATTAGTAAGAAAAGCTTCAGCTATACCCTGGAAACTCATTAGCTGAAAACAGCTGAGGAGGAGAGCCAGCGTGCTGACTGCGGGATAATTGCAAGCCGTGAGCCCCGTGCGGCTTTGCCGTGGGTGTGGGCTTTCCCCAGTGAACGTTTGTGGTCCAGCTGAGATGCTGGTGATGAGACTTCGCGGTGGAGCGGTGCCTGCTGGTGTGCAGCACCACGGGGCATCTCTGCTGGGGCAGCTGGGGAGAAATGCTAGAAATTTGAAGAAACTAAGTACTCAGGAGAAAGCTTGCGAAGTTTATGGAGGAGATTGTCTAGTGTAGAGCCTGCAGTAGCAGAGGACTGGACGCAGGGACCCACGAAGTTTCTGGACCTGAATCTTGCTCTGCCATGTAATTGCTTCCATGCTATTGCGTGGGACAGAGTATCAGCTCAGGTGGGAGAGATTTAAATACTGGGTGGGGTGAACTTCCCACTGAAGTGCTGCAGTCTGTCCCAGTCCGGATGGTCTCAGAGTCCCTGATCCCTGTTCCTGGCTCTTGGTCTTTCAGGAGCCATCCCAGCTGCAAGCCCCTTACCCGACGTACGGAGTCCAGCCGTGGGATCAATGGCTCGGTGTCACCGGCTGGCCTGTGACCCTGCAGTGGGCCAGCTCAGCTCAATAAACCCATGGAAATCTTGCATTGCTTTGCCTCGGGTGCGCCTTGTGCTGGGAGGGAGCAGGGTGCGGGGAGCGGGGCCACCCCCGGGCGGGCTGAGCCCTGGAGAAGCTTTACCATAAAAACACCAAGGGAAAGA
>NW_009185910.1:17140-21138 GCF_000690835.1 Fulmarus glacialis
AGATTGAAGCCAGCTGGAGGAAGTGCAGTCAGGGATTTCTTCATCTCTGCTTCAGCTACAGCGAGAATCCCCGCACACGTCAACAGTTCCCACCTCCGGCGAAAGCCCCAGGGGCGTTGACGCTGGATAACATCACAAGGAAAAGGAATGAATTCACATGGAGGGTGACGCCAGTGAACTAAATTCCTGATTTTGCTGGCTGAGTTGTGCCTTGCAAAGCAGAGAAGATAAAGGCTAAGCACCCAGAGAGGTTCAATATGTGTCCTTCTTGCTTGTGATCTGAGTCCAGTTTTGGGACCGAGAGCCTGTCAGTCTCCTGAACGAACATTTCTTGTTAACCCTTTCTGATGCTGAGGAGCAGAAGAGAAGTTGTTGGTTCTGTGAGCTGTCCACATCAACGGCCAGTGAGTGTGAAGTGGGGATCACAGCCTGTCTCAATGGAGTGTCTTGGGTCAGTGAATCCAAGAGCAGCAGCTGTGTCCTGCCTGGTTGTGAAGAACCACTGTGTGGACGCGTACGGACTGCACAGCATTTGGAAGGACGCTCACCACTCATAACAGGCACAAACTAGTCCCTCTCTTGCAAGAAGCAAGACAGAGAGGATGCCCCATAGGTCCAGGGAGCATCGTGCTTGGCCGTCCTGTGTCACGAAGTCCAAGGAGCATCGTGCTTGGCCGTCCTGTGTCACCAAGTCACTCTGGCATGTGCCTCTCCACCTCCCGTAGGGCCACCGGGTTGCAGAGCTCCCATGTCCAGCCAAGAGAAGAAAGGCAGGGTTAGGAACGTCTTCATTACACGTTGTCTGCTCCTGAAGTTACAGATCTCTTGAGCTCAATGTGCTTTTTGATGGTGTCTCAATGAGGATACTGACTTCTGGTTTGAGTCCTGGTGTTGGGCCAAGTTGTCAAGTCCCCCGTGGCCACCTTGGTTGGGCCATCGAGCTCCCAGTGTTGTACGACACCGTAACTCCGGGGAGAGCCAGTCTGCCTGGTTGGAGCTTGATTTCATCTATTTGTGGTTAGAGACACTTATGAGAACAGAAATTTACTGGAGGAAAGTGGCAGCGAAGGAGATGCTGTGTCTGTATCTAGCCATGTAGAGTACATAAAAGGGCTTTCTTGAAAATCTAGAGAATAAATATTAGCTGAAGGAACATCTGTGAGTGAAGTTTTGAAGTGGGTATATATTGAATGTCCTGGTTTCACTCAAATCACAAAAGGCTGCCTACGGTTTTTTTCAGTATAAAGATAGTAAATTGTTTAGAGTGGAGGCTGGAAGAACAAGCTGACCCCCTTTTGCTTTACTGCAATAAAATTACACAGTGTTTTAAAAACTATTTTATTAAACGCTACACTTACTGCTGCTTTCCCAGACCAGTTTTAGTTCCAGTAGAGCAAGCTCAGCTAATGAGCTAAGAGCAAGTCAGCTGATGACTGATGCAACATTATATATTTATTTCAGATTAAATGTGTTAAGAGGTGGATTCTGACAAAAAAATCCATTCTCGGGAGGAAACACAGAAAATTGCCAAAGCTGTAGCAAAAGTATTGCCTTCAACCAGGTCTGACGCGTTAGTACGGCAGCGTATGGAAGTGTAAATAGTGCTGTTACCGTACGTTAGTCGCGTTGCTTAATGCATGGCTGGAAGGTGCTGGGGCTGTAGCGGCATACACGCAGAGGAGGAACATTTATAGAATAAGGGACGGAGTTTCTAAGTATCGACCGGCCCCCTCACATAACGCTTTGCTTTCCTTGTCAGCACTCCCATGCGGCCATATATAAACTCTGCAATTAAATCCTTTTCTTCAGAAGAGGTGTAATTCTGTGGCTCGGGTGCTGCGGAGCTGAGTCCAAGCGAGCTCCGGGGCCGCTGAGCCAAGGCCGCAGCACGGCTCCTGTGAGCTCGCAGCCGGGGACCGAGCGGCAGCCGAGATTTCCAGCCCAAACTCTCTGTCTCTTTTCTTCTTTGAGTTTAAGTCATTAACTTACCAGTAACACGTTTTTATGCAATTTAATATCTTTTACGTGGCTGCATTTTCTCTTCTGTTATTAAAAAAGAAAAGGAAAAACTCTTATGAGCATGAATGAGGATTTATATAATAGGTTGCAATGGCTCCATCAAAGCCATTGTGCTCTGTCTTGTGAATATCTATTTAATCAGTGGTTTTAAAAAAAGACCTTATTTGTGCCAAGTGATTTTTCTTTTTTAGACTGCAGCAAGAATTTCATACTCTTGTGAAGACGGAATGCAGCCAGTGCAGCTACTCTAGGCTTGAAAGCTGCTATTGAACTGTCTTTATGCTGGAAAGAGGTTCAAGTACTAAAGATGCTATTCAGATGATGATGGAGGTGCTACAAGAGTCTAAGAAGGGGCATTGCTAGGATGTTACTTCTGTGACGAAGTACTAATCTATTAAATTCAAGTCAGTGAGCGGCTCGGTTATGCTTGCTCACATTTTCTACATCACAAATTTGCTTGAGAAGCCGTATGGGTGGCCACTATAATTTGGGAGTTAGGCCAACTTTTGATGTCTTAGAGGGACCCGTTAGGTTTCAGCCCCTGCTCCCAGAGAGGATTTTGCTCCATCAGCCCTCGCCGCGCAGGTAGGAGCAGTGTGTAGTTAAGGCTGGCCCCTGCCACCACCAAGCCACCGGCCAGCGTGCGGGAAGGTCATGGCGGGGATGAGATCCGCCACCGTGTCCGTGGTTATGTTCTCAGGCTGTCTCAGCGGTCGGTGGCTTTTTGCTTCCACCTCACCCAAGGAAATGAGAAGGGATGGGAGTTAATTCTGGCTTTGCTTGCTGAGCTAGCGGTGCCCGCAAGTATAAATTCAGACGGGATTTGGGTTCCGTGTGTGGCCGGTTAACAGCGCGCACAAAAAAGGTTGCGTTGTTAGATTAAGTCACGGAGAACATTTCTTACAATAGTAAAGTAAAAAGCCATAATGAATAAGATGCGTTCCTACCAGTAATAAATCTTTGCACTTAAGCAGGGTGACTTCTACATGGCTTCTCAGCCTGGCACATGCCGTTTTCCTCTCCACTCTATGTTGTTGAATACGCTGAACAGTCTCCCTTGCCCAATTAAAGCAGTACCTTGGCAGAAAGCAAAAATCACAAACCCATTTAGGGCTGACTCTGCTAAGCACAAAAGGGCTTGACATTAAGGTTTTGTTCCCCGGTTGCATCTCATGCCACCCAGCTATCTTGTTTGCTCTTCACATGACTTGCCATCAGGCCCTCGATATCTGCGTGGCATTTTATGTTCCCCTTGGTCAGATGTTTTGCTGGGTGACGCCAGGTTATTAATATAGCGTGTCACATTTTATTCTGGCTGAGCGGTATAAAGGGAATACCCGTTGTTTGTCTCCCACCCTGGGTCTGTAATCTTGATCTTTTCCAGACGCTGCCGGCGGCTGGCAGACAGATAGCACGCAGTCCTGCTCCCCCCGGGACTGATTGGTTTCTTGGACATCATCCAGTTCCAAGTACATCAACACATTTGCAGAAAGGTTTCCTAACCTGCAAGCTCAGAGCCTGAAGGAAGGAAGGAGCTGGATTCCAGCTGGAGTTCAGCAAAAGCACAGAGAGCAAGGGGAAAAGTTTCAGAAACTGTGTCTCGGCTTGGGCTGGAGAAGGCAGATGCCTGAGCTGGGGTGGGAGGCTGTGGGCTGGTGCTAAGGCTCCTTCCAGTCTCCTGCTGGGATTTAATCTGAGCTTCAACAGGCTAAATTTAATCCATCTTTCCAATTTAAATGATATGGCTAGCAGCGATCTAGCACACGCAGCTTTTCTGCAAACAGATGAAGGGTTAAACACCCCCGTTCGGTGCTGAGCTGCAGGAAAAAGGCTCACGCCTACAGCTTATAGAATTATTGATCTGAAAACCGGTACCGAGCACGTACCGCTGGGCTCAGCCCTGGCAGGAGGGGTTGGTGTTTGCTCAGTGCCCCGGTATCGCTGGGGCCCGGGTTGCATGCGCCGTGCCGGACCCGCTG
>NW_009185911.1:0-17406 GCF_000690835.1 Fulmarus glacialis
CCCAAACTATTCTGTGATTCTATGATTCATTAAAAGCTGGTAGGAAGTCACGTTGAAATAGGGGAAGGATAGAGGATGTGAAGTGACGTTTGTCCTGTTTAGTACATTAGATCATAATTTTGATGGTCAAGGATACACTTTCCCACAGGCAAGGGTCAAAACTCTTTTCATATTAGTAATGTCCTTACAGTATTTACACTTTGGTTAGCAATCAAAATTACAAAACTAGAAAGTTACATTAGTGTGTGTAAACCTCTGGTTTATGCATCCTGCATTGGTTTGCATTATTTGTTTTTTGTTTACACAAGGAGTGTTTTTACAAGTAAGAACAAGGCACTGTAAATTAGTGATGGAAGAATTCAATATCATTTAGAGAATTGTCATCTGAACTGGTGGTATTAGATGTCCAGAAGAGGGCACACTTGCACACCAGAAATGTTTGGTGCATCACTAAAGATCTGCATGCCGATGTGGTATAGCTGTAATCAAAGAAAATGTAGTAATACAGAAAATGAAGAGGTTCCCTTGTTACTAGTTACGGGATCTTTAGAAAAAATAGATTCAAAAGGTTATTTGGGGAAAAAAATATATATCTTTTAATCAAATTAATATTAAGTGCATGAACTATCAAATAGAAATCAAGGTGTTAATTTCTACTTGCATTTTTGAACGGCGTTGATGTTTTGATTTCAATAAGGAATTTAGCAGGCAAGGGGTAAGAGCCTCTCCTGCCCTTTTGGAATTAGTTCAGCTGCACATGTATGATGCAGAGCTCAAGAACATGTGCATTGTAATACAAGCTATTTAACAGTTAAATATATGGTAATATGAAATGAGATATATCAGTGTTCAGTTGGATTTGATATTTAACCTGGGAAATTCTCTTATGACTTCCTAAATACAGTAGAACTGCAAGGACATCATGTCTTGTGACACAGTAACTTGTCACTTTTTCCAGAATTGTGTATTAGCCAGACACTGGGAGCACATGTGGTTTATTTATATATTTTTACTTGAGAAATGAAAGACAGAAAAAGCATCTCTACTGTAATCAGTTCCCTGAAACTTCCTTAGTGAAATAGTAGGAGGGAAAGAGGATTGTGTCATTTCTATTAAGATAACTGAGCTAGAGGAATAAGTAATTTTCAGTTTTGTTTGAATTCTTTTTGGAATTTTAAATATTGATCCAATTTTCATAACATTTAATAGCATTTGGAAACTTTGTCAGAACCCTTCCTTTTAACAGATATTGCAACTGTTTTAAAATATTTTAGCATACATTTGGCTTCAACAGAATGAAATGAAACGTTTTGTGAAATTCATTTGTCTATAATAAAGCTTTAAGCTTATCTGCTTTATAAAGTAAGCTACGATTAAGTTTAGGGTAACATACTGACCACACATTTTCACAATACATATGTTATGTAGGGTTTTTATATGTTTGTCAGATTAATTAACTGCTACCTTGACCAATTCTTTCATTTGTTAAGCAATTATTTGAAAAGAAAAAACAAAACAACACTAGAAGATGCATAATAATTGTAATTATGCATTAACATTGCAATGAAATTTATACATTTCAATGTAAAATCCGAGATCCTCAAAATAAAATTCTGTAGCTTTAAGTGGACAATGACTGAGCTCTTTCTGACATGATCTAAAATACCTTGGGGCATGATGTGTAGTAATGTAGTTACTATAAGGCTGTCAAATGCGTTGCCAGAGAGTATTTGAATCCTGGGATCAGATAGATTAGATTTTCATTGGGTTTTAAGGGTAAGCTGAATAAGTAGATAAGGTAGAATTAACCAGAGACATATTAATGTAATGAAAACTTTGGTTCTCTTAAAGCTATTGTATTAAACACCGTACGATCTCTTCTTGAAAAGAGATGTCATGGTAGAGTAAAAAGAGATTGACAGTGATAGGCAAGATGAACGGTGGTATCTAACATAATCACATAAACACATAATAACATAACCACATTATCTGGAGCACCGTAAACCCAAGAAACTGGAGAAAAATTGCATTAGTTGTATTTTATTATGGTGTTTTGAAGAGAAAGAAAACAAATAAACAAAAAGTCCAAAACTAAGTTTTCCCAAGCTGGTGGGACCATTCACCCAGGGAATTTACTGAGGCTATTGAATGGTGGGTTTTTTTGTTTCTTATAGAGCAGAACAGAAGCTGCTGCAATGTGAAATGCCCAGAACACTTCAGTATTTCTTTTCTCTATGTGAACTGCCTTATAATGGTTTTGCTCAGTGGCATTTTTATTTTTATTGGATGCGTGACCTTTTTACTGGTAACTTCCTTTTGTCTTCCATATGGGCACATTCAGATGATTAAAATATTCAAAAAGTTACAAAATTCAAGCGCTTGAACTCATTTGTTATTCCATTATTTTACCTTTAAACACATTTTTTATCACTGAAAGCAGAACAATATGTTTAATGACTGAAGGCCTTGTAATACAAACTTTAATGTGAATAATTTATTACATAAATAAAAACAGGGGTCTACGTCATGCATAAGACTCCCTAATTGCAGTAAGTATCCAGAAAGAGTAAGTTCTTTTTTTATTATTATTATTTTCTTATATAAGCAAGAAAAAAAAAAAGAAAGAAAAAGAGAAAAAAGAGCAAGAAAGTGAGAGAAGGAATTTTTTGTGGTTGATGTCAGTCATAAATACATTAGTTCATTACAAAATTATGTCTTATTCTTCTGACTGGGTAGATCAGCACAAACCCTTATGCATCATGCAGTACTTTTGATTTCTGCATATAGGATGAGGAGTATAGAGCCAAATCCCATGGATGTCAGTGAAGAGTCATTCATCGTTACACAAATGCGTAAGGAATTCAGTTGGGAAGACAAAATGCCTGACTTCCAGTATATAGATATCCCCAGAAAAGGCAGAAAGGCTAACTCTCAAGATTTTAAACTTAATTATATACATTGTTAGATTTGGGTCTTGGGTTTTATGGGAGCTGGTTCGTCCTGATGTGTTCTGCGTGGATAGCCATCATATGATTAGTCCAAATGTTCAATCGTAAGCATTTTGTCAGTATGAGTTTAAATTAAAGTTGTGAAAACAGATGTTTAAAAAAGCAAAGCATAAAGAAGTTAATGTTTTGCAATTTCACATCATGTTTTAACTAGTGAAATACATTTTGAAGCAGAAATACAGAGGCTTTTTTTTTTCCTTTTTTTTTTTTTTTTTTGGTCAGAAGCTATTGAGGAAATTTATTTAAAGAAATCTACCCATACCTTTGATGAACATAAATTTCATTTCTCTCCTCAAGCGATTTTTTTCTTTTCTTTCAATGTAAATAAATAAATAAGTGAATGAATAAATAAAAGGTATGCCTGACTACGAGTGTGTCAGACTAGACTTACAGAGTAGATCTACATTCAACCATTTGTATGTACCAAACAATAAAACTTGAAGGCTCATTAGCTTGGAATGACCCAACTGTGTTTTATGTATAGGGGTCATTTCTTTCCTAATGAGCCACTAAGCCAGATGGCTAACCCACAGTAGTCTAACTGTATTAGTGTGATTTAGATTTTTAGGCAAATTGCTTTCTTTTTCTTTCTTTTTTCTTTTTTCTTTTTTCTTTTTTCTTTTTTCTTTTTTCTTTTTTCTTTTTTCTTTTTTCTTTTTTCTTTTTTCTTTTTTCTTTTTTTTCTCCTCCTCTCCTCTCCTCTCTTCTTTTCTTTTCCTTCCCCCCCCCCCAAACAGAAGCTGGAGGGACAGCTTTTTCTAAAACTGTGTAAAACAAAGTATTTTGCCTTAAAAGATAAATGGCTAAGGTGACTCTGTACTTCTTAGGGGTTTATATCAATTTTTAATTTTTTTCCTGGTTTGTAGTGATGAGAGTCTGTTAGATACTATCCTCCTTGGAAACTGTTTTGGGTAGGAAGTTATTTTGACTGTCTTTATCTATGTTGGATTTTGTTTCAATAGATAATTAATCAAACCCATTCTTATTGCATATGAAAATACTTAGGTGTAAAATGCAAAAGAAGAATGATTCTGCACAGGTGACAGCGCAAGAATTTTTTTTTTTTTTGAATGTATGTTTTCTTATAGAATTTTTTGTTGTCTTTATGAATTTAAGATGTTTCAGGTGATTAAGGTGAGGAACGGTTGCTCTTTTGGGCCTGGATTCATAACACTCTAGAAACCTTTTTCAGGCATGTAAGTGAGGAACCAGGTCATGGTGGATTCCCACAAGTCAGTTGAAAAAGGTTGATACCCTTAAAGTATACTGTATTTTAAGTGACCTGGATTATTTTCTGGGCATGCTTTTCTCTCACCATTGACTAAATCATACACAAGGCAAGTTTGGAAATGACATAAAAATCTATGTAGAGAACAGCCTAAAGAGAAGAGTACTTAAAAGGAGGGCAGTTTATGAAGGACATCAGCAAGATGGTTTGAAAGTACATTTCAAGCATATTGTGCAAATGAACACCCATGGTCCTTTAAGCAATGCCACATTTGAATGAAATTTTGATGTAGCAAATTGTTAGCGTCTGTTACTGTGAATAACTTCTTATGGTGATTTGCTCATATCTTATGGGAGTTTGTCGCAATGATGTTAGATAATTGCATATAGGTTCTTAGCACTGAAAATTGGTCTTATCTTCAAAGAAGGTGGCTACTTTTTGGGAAATAAGAACATAAAACGGCTCAGAATAAAGCTTTATCTGGCCTAGTATCTCTGATAATGGTCACGGGGGATGACTAAAGAAGAGTATAAGAACCTGACAAACATACTATGATTGTGCTTCTTTGCAAAATTTATTATCTTAGCCTCCAGCAATTTATGGTTCAGGGAGTTCCTGAACCAAAGGTGATATTTACAGTTTAAAAATGAATAATCTAGGATCCTTACTTACACAGCCTGTAGAGCATTAAGATTTTAAGGGATTTACACAGGTCTCTAGAATAGTTATTTTGCATCATTTTGACCCTTTTTTTTAACCCTTTTTTCCCCCTCTTGAGTTTTGCAAGATATTTAGTCTAGGATGAATTAGGAAAGGGAGAAATCGAGTCAGTAAGTAAAGGAGTGATGTGAAAGCTATTACACTTTGGTAGTTTTATTTGTAGATATTTTAAGACATTTTTGAACCATGTTTTGTAGACATGATCAACTTTAACCTGCAGTTTTGAATGCTGAAACAAAACTGAACATGCTGCATCATGTCTTTTAAATGTATCAAGCCTAATAGATTGAGATTTGCTTGCTTAATTTGTAGCTGCTACTCCTTTCCTGCTATACCTGCCTCTCACTAGCACCAGTAACTTCCAAAGCAGCATGACTTCCTGCTGTGGGAAATCTGCCTAAAATTAGCTGTGAAGATATGGAGTGAGAGATGGTCAAGAACCCTGTAGTCTTACTAGGTGCTTCCTAAACAAGCCGTGTTAAAAGAAGTCCTGATAGAAAGCATTTCAGGGTAGCTGTGTTGTGTGATCAAAATGCAGAAGGCCAATTCTTTTTTTTTGTTGTTGTTGTTGTCAGAAAATATTAGAAAATCTTTAGTAAATCTTTGCTTCAGTAACAGGATTCTCCTCTAAGCAGTCAAAGACAGAATCAGGGCCAAAAATGCACAAAATAACTGTCTCCAGAAAAGAGGAGTAAAAACAGTGTGAAAACATGAGAAAAATAAATGAATTTTAGATGTGAAAGTGCAAGAAAATCTTAACACTGTTGTGATTTGCCAATGCTCATAAACCTGTCTTCAAGAACTAGGACACAGGTCATTTTCTGATGGAAACACTAATCACAGTGAAAAAGAAGAGGCATTTTTCTGTTTTATCCTGATTTGAGCTCATATTTCTACGAGTTCACATTTCACAATGCATTGGCGGCGGGGGGAGTGTGCATGTATCTCACATTTTTAGCTTCTGTCTCTCTTAACCAAAGACAAATGAAGTCTCTCACTGAATATGTGTTAGGAAGAAATTTATATTCAAGTCCGTTGTTGCTTTTAAGATTTATTTGTGAAGATGAAACTTCTACTTTCTACTGAGAATGTGAATCTGGTCTCCAAAACATACCTTAATTTGTAGTCTGGGAAATGTAAGTGATATTTTTTTCTCTTTACTTAGCGTTGCCAGACTAACAGAACAACAATAATATAACTGGTTTTTGTCAAACCATATAATTAAATGACTATGAAAACTAAAGAGCATTTCATTTACTGAAGAGTGGTTACACTTTTACTGCCATGTAAGCAAAATTGTAATAACAAAATGATAGAGCGTCATATGTTGTGCGCATTTTTATTTGTTAATAACAAATTTAAAATGATAAATACTTTTCCTTCTGTAAAATTCTTACTGAAATTCTTGAGAATTCAGTAGCACTGTAAATGTAATCTGCAGTTCTTTACAATTATAGTTTAAATAGACCAACTCTAAAGGGAGTCTGCCTATTTGATTTCCAAATTTGCATCACTTAAAATACAATCAGACCAACTGTTCAGATTTTTATTAGATATGAAATACACGAATGGGTTCAAGGCCACGCTATGTATAGCAAATACATACCTTGTTTTACAGCATGGATTATCTAACTTGTTACTTAGCATGTGGTTCGACCTTCATCCCACAAAGACTGCTTACTGACTTCTTGAATTGTTACTATATTAAATCCTTCGATTTTCAGTAACTGGTGTTTTATAGGCCAGCAGATTGCATTTGGTTTTGTGAATTTGCTGTAACATATTGAGTTTTAACGGATTTATGCAGGAATGTAAACCAAAAATAATACAGCAGGCGCTCAGAATTTTAGAACACAAGGGCATTAGGCTTGCAGATGGCCGATATGGATAATGATATTGAATAATTTAGTGTGGAAGGTAATCTGGTTTTGACAGAATATATTAACATTTAGCCAATGCATACAGATGTTTGGGTAGTGTTCTGCATGGTCTGATCTAAGGGAGACCACAGTGACTGTGTGAAGTGCAGTATTATAATCTCACCAACTATGCTTAAAAAAGGAAGATCTGTTCAGAACATGCTAAAATAGATTTACAAGACCCTCAGTACTGCAGTCGTTAAAATAATTTCTTACTGTGTGGTGTCATTTCTTAATTTCGATCATGGGAGAATAGGAGGAATGCTTATTTAATGCTTTGATTATAATTGTATGTTCATTACAGGGTGGATCCAAGAAAACAAGGAGGAAGAAAACATGGCAATTAAAATAAGAGATTTCTCTCCTGTTCATGTCTATGATGTCAAAACATGGCCTCTACCTCTTCCATCCAAATTCATGGTGAGGTTCTCCAATCCTCTTGCCATGGCAACAGCTTTAAAATATAGTAGACACAATGTTAATCTTGGTATTTGAGAATTAGAGAGAAGCAATCAGACTAATAACCTGCAACTAGTGTTCAGACCAGCTGGCAGGAGCTCTTTGGGTTGCATTTGCTTGGCTGTATATGTAACATTCCTGTAACGAATTGTGTCATATTTTTGCAGATGTCCCTGACACACGCAGGCAAACACACAAACACACACAGAGACATAGATCATGTTATTTTGTTTTATTTCAGCCTGAAGTCAGTTTACCATCACTATTATTTTTATTGACTGATATGTCTGGAAGAGAGTGAGCAATTCTCCCCAACTCTTTAATGAAATGCATTTCTCTAAAATCCATATTAATAAAAGTAACAAATACATATACAGTATTAATGATGACATTGGCAAATGAGTGTGTAACTTGAATGATGTACATCATCTTTATCAAATTTAATCTTGATATTTTTTCAGGCAAATCCTGAATAATTTTTTGCCTTGGCAAGAAAGAACGTGCCAGTTTGAATATTTGGGAATAGAATAGAACAGAACAGAATAGAATAGAATAGACTATTTCAGTTGGAATGGACCCACAACGATCATCTAGTCCAACTGCCTGACCAGTTCAGGGCTGACCAAGTTAAAGCATGTTATTAAGGGCATTGTCCAAATGCCTCTTAAACGCTGACAGGCTTGGGGCATCGACCACCTCTCTAGGAAGCCTGTTCCAGTGTTTGACCGCCCTCAAATTAGGAAGTTAAGGAGCAAAACAGTTCCACTGTCCATCTCTAGTAAATGGTAACCTTTTCAGTGCCCAGCTGTAGTACTTGAGCCATGCGTCATCTCTTGCCAGCCATGAATGGGTCCCATTCAGCATGATCAGCAGCAGAGCTGAGCTAATCCAAATTTTCAGCTTTGGCAGAAGCAAGGCATGGGGAGCTTGCTGAAGGAGACATTAAGGTTTGATTTCAGATGGAGCCTTGTGTAGGCTGGATCATTTTCATGACCACTCAAGCACTGGTTGAGTCCCTGGCTGATTGTCATTATTGAACCCAAATAAGAATCTGATGAAAGAAAAGGAGGGAGCTTTCAGCAATGCATAATGTAGGGGTTAAATTGAGTTAAACTTGCCGTTTTCTGCATCTTTTGTCTTGCCTATTCAAAAAAGCAATAGCTATCGGATTTTCTGAAAGAAACTAACACTACGTTAGCCAAATGTGGAGAATTTCTGTTGAACAGTTGAAGTTTTTCAATATCATAGGAAATTGAAAACTAGAGGATGTAAGGGGAAGAAGCCTTAATACAGTTAGCGCTCACTATTTTTATAAAATAAACCATAAGTATTATGAATGCCAAGAATAGTCTAACCATCATATTGATTTTATAATGTTGTTCCTGACTTCAGTATTGCAGTGCAGTGACATTTCATTACACCCATTGGAACTATAATAACTGAAGTGCAACACCAGCTGATGGAAATGAAATTAAATCTGTCTTCAGTAATAAAAAAGTGACGTCCACGAAGAATAGAATACAAACCAGTTTTCTAGTTTTATAATGTTCAATTACAACAAGCTATAAATAAAAAGTAGGTATTTGTTGTAGCAATACTTCTTGTATACCAGCTAACAATCAGATAAACTAATTTCTCTTCGATTCTCAACAAAAAGTTCCTAAAGTAAATGCATCTCCAGCCACACTATTGTGAAATTTGTATTCTACAAAATATTTAACAAGGTTTCTTAAATATCTTCACATTTGTGGTGACAGATACACAAAAAAACTCCAACCCTTTGTTGGGAAAATATAAATCTGGCCCCACTTTGATGCTTACACAAATACAGTATAACTGGAATTTTCAAGACCTTGAAGTACTAAACATTTAAGCAACATCAAGAATTACTTTGGGTAGGAAATTCATCCTGTTTATTTCAGTCACTGAGTGATAGTAAGTTTGTTTAAAATTAGTAAATAAAAAAAAACCCCTAACCTAAAAAGAAATATACAGTCTATATATTTGCACTCATAGGGTTGAAATGTTACTGCCTGCACAAATATCAAGATACTGAGAACACTTTGGCTTTTAAAGCATTCATAATTCATATGTTATCCTTGCATATATTAGCTTGACTTTTTCCAGGGTCTATTTTAGTATTTGGAAGTGTCTTTAATACCCTGTTACTGTATGAACAGGGAGTAGGATCATGTTTTCAGATCCCCATGCACATTTTGGCTTGCATAAGAGGCCCGATAATGAGAACGGGAGAAGGATAACTTGAAAAGGGGTTTGAAGGTAGAAAAATGGGGAAATATAAAGAAAAATAACAAATACATTCTAATTGGAGAGAAAAGTTAATTAACATTAGTGAGGGCTGGAAATTTGGCACAAGAAAATTTTTGTGAATATCATGAAGGATTTACATCACTTGTGGAGTTGGTTAGCAATGAGGCCTTTTAAGAGGAATGTCGTTTTTTCATTGTCTTGAGGACATTATATTTTAGATAATGAACTTAAAAACAAACAACAAAAAAAACCCCAAACAACCCCCCAACCAACCACCGCCAACAACAAAAAAACCCCACCTGCCTTTAATTTACATCCTTCCTCCTAAACCAAAGAGCTTGTGCTCTTGTCAGGGAGTGCTATTTCCCCACTGTAACTGTCATAACTGTGGAAAATACAGATTATAGGGGGTTGTGAAAGAAGTATAACTTTTTTAAAGCTCAAACTTAAGGCAGCAGCTTGACATTAACATACATCCTGATATATATATACATATGTGTGTGTATGTGTGTGTTTTATCTGATTCGGAGCCTGGACAGACAAGGAGTGGGCAGAGACAGAGGTACTAGATGAAGCCTCTGAAAACATTAGGCTTAAGTACCTGTTTTTTAGTACTTGCACAGGCTTTTGTGAGAGGCTTTATGGTAAAAGGCAGAAACAAGCTCTTGTGTTAACGTGAGTTATACAATGCCCCAACATTGCCAATCCAAAGTAAATTTGCCAAAGTAATGGCAACAAGATCCTTGACCTAGAGATACTTCTTGTTTTGTTTAATTGTTTTCTTAAAGAAAATAAAAATCACTGTCTTTGCTTGGATTCCTCATCACTCTTCTTTAAACACAGTATTTACCCTTGACTAACAGCCTGATCTTCCAGGTCACCAACATGGGGAGAACCCCTTGGGTTCTTTATTGACCTTTTATCTGAATACCAGGTGAAAGAAGTTTATTATTTCATTCTGGACATCCAAGTCATCACTTGAGATGCAAATTTTGCTTTCACTGTTTTGCTGGATACCAAAGGCCTTTGCAAAGGTATTTATTATGGCTCATCTGATTCATGGTATTCTGCTAAGGGTTGCAATAACTGGATTTTGTGAATCCAAAGAAGGGAGAAACTTGCATCCTTTGTGGGGTTGTCATAGCCTAATGCAAAAAGAGTGCTACTGGACTACTAAAGGATTGGACTTCACAACAAATATGTGGATGGTTATAGTGCCCAATTCTTCAGTTCATGTTCTCAGCATTTTTTTGCATAGCTTTCTGTGAACTGCAAACCTTTATTAAGAGAGAGGCAAGACGGTAGATTTTTCATTTTGTGATATGTTATTGCAAAATAAATTACATACTGTATGCATGTTGTGCCATATATAGCACATGATGCAAAAGGGCATATTTTAGCTAATTTAGTAAGTTTTGGGAAAACAAACTACTAAAATTTGTCTTTTTTAGTTCATTCAGTTCTCCTTTGTGGAACAAGGACCTAAACTCAGAGTTGCGAAATGACCTTTTGAAAGAGTTATTAAGAATTCAGAACAATTCTTACCATTTTCATCTCGGTCTTGATGTCTGTATTACTCTTAGTAGAGTCATTTTCATTTCCCTGTCTCCTCTCCAAATTTCCTGACGTATAACTGACAAGATCTACCTGGAACATAATGCGTGAAGACCCCAGCTGAAAGGGAGCAGAAGGAGCCTGACACTGGGATATGAAATACAACCTTTGCCTGTCACTTTATGATATTAAAGTGTGTCTTGCACCTGTGAACACATTTGTCTGAGGGGGATGGTAAAAAGTGTAGTCGAGAGAAGTTATAAACTGATCTAGTTTTTTTTTATAATGTTTTTTTGTTTTGTTTTTTTTTTTCCTCATATCTGAAATTTTATGGTTTTGGGGGACCTATAAATATTTTCAATTTTCCTCCAGGTTCTAGAAATAATATTTCTTCCTATCCTGGTATATTTATTTTCTTAAATAAGTAAAGGGGCAGAAGTGGGTCATGGCTGCTGGGAAAACCTGATTTCTTCCTGTCCTTTTTAAAACTTAAAAACATTTTCAATTAGTTCTTTCAAAATACTGTTTTGTGGATAGAGAGTATTGGGGGGTGGTATCTGGTTTTCATCATTATTGTTATTGTACCAGGTTGGCTAAGGGACATATGCACGAGTTTACTTGCCCATAAACGTTGCATGCGTTGTTGGCCTCGTAAAAGGAATTCTTGTGCTAAAAGTGTCAACTAATGAAATTGAAGAAGGGGAAGCGGGACAGTCCCCAAGGAAGTCTATGAGAAGGCTTGATCTTGTAATTGGTGGTTTCCTTACTGAGTCGCTAGCTAGCACCTGTATTTTCTAGCAGGGAACTCTTATCAGGGAACTCTAAGGAAATACGGCAAACTTCCCTGAAGTGAAGGGATTTGGCATTTAACAAGAGTATCAGTTTTCCACCAAGAGCACGGTCAGGCACTGGAACAGGTTGCCCAGAAAAGTTGTTCAATCTCCATCCATGGAGCTTTTCAAGACCAGACTGGATAAAGCTCTGAGCAACCTTGGTTTGGTCTCATAGCTGACCCTCCTTGGAGTAGGATGTTGGGCTGGGTGACCTCTGAAGTCTCTTCCAGAACAAATTACTTTATGATGCTGTGATAGTTAAGGGAGCATGGGCACGGAGACAGCCCGTTTCATATTCAGAGTTCCTGTACGTTTCCAGCTGACAGCAGCTTGTATTTCTGGCACGTTGCAGAGTGTGGTAGAACTGATATTCCTATCAGCTGATGAAGCAGCACAAAAGTAGGATATTAATTAAAAATGGATACTGATTTTTTACAGAAGGATGGTACGTAGGTATGCTTAACGGTTGATTCCCCACATGCCTCTGCCAGTTTTTAAGCTAAAAGCACACGTTGGGTACTTTTGTGATATTTGCTTCTCTTTTGCTGATTAATATAATGGAGAAGGGTCACAGTGGTAGTATCTTGTTTTTTTCTCAAATTAGGAAAAATAAAATAGGTCTTTACTACACTAGCTGTCACCAATGCCTTACAACTTCGTGAAGTAAATTCAGCATAGAAGAAATGTGCATTGGTTCTTTGTGTGAGCCCTGAATTCTACAAGCAAAGTACATTTCAGAATAATATACATATGATTAAAAAAAAACAACAAAAAGCATCCTCTTTTGATGTTTCTTACTTGAAAATCATGAATCACTTTACCAAACTGAGTGACTCTCTCTCTCTCTATTTTTTTCATTTTATGACTGCGTACATTTTATCAAAGCGAGACTAAAATTGCTTAAGTTAACCGGGAATTTATAAGCGGAACTAGATATGCTAGTTCTTGTCATTGTATCCTCTACTCCTCAAAAATTTATTTGAATCTTTTTGGAAGATACCAATAATTAAAATCTACTGTTGAGAAATTGGGAATGGATGTTTATGACATGTTATTCAAAGTTAACATAAGTAAAATTTACATTGGGGCTTAATAGTCTTATGTTCCCATACACTTGCCTTCGTTATCTACCTGGGAATTTCTTTTTCTATTCTAAATGATTTAGAGGAAAAAAAGAACAAAAATTGTGGAAATATGCAATTTTTTTTTTTTAAATGTTTATTAGACTTTTAGAGGGGATTTTTGTTGTTTTACCTGAGAGTTACATTTATTCTGTCATTGCTTTCAGTATAATTTTGCTTTTGCATATTATAAAACAAAATGTGCAAATGAGACCCAAGCACACTTGCAAACTGTCACTAGTAAGTAGTTACTTTTAAAAGTTATCAACAGATTTATGTTCCTGCCAAGTATGTCAAATGCTGCCCTCTCCCCTCCAAATATATGATTGCAGTTTGCAAATAAATTAGCTAAATTTGAAGCTTGAAGACTACAAGCCAAGGAAGTAACATGTTATTAACTTATGTTACCTGTATCATTACAACATAAGGAAACTTGCCAGATAAGTTCTTTTCTAGTTATTATTTCCAATAGAGAGATTGATTTATGCATATTCTGGGGAAAATTATGTTATACAAACTCCATCTTTCACGAAGTAAAAGAAGACTAATGAGGGCCATCTTTGTTTTAGAGAATAAATTGATATTCCTTGTGAATGCTTCAGATTTCTCAGTGTGTCTGTATTTGTATAGTAAATCTGTTGAAACAGTGACTTGCATTAGATTGTGTTAGGTCCTGCTAATTTATAAGTCAAGAACTCACCTTTAAAATAAGTTTCTATTGCTAGTTTTTCACTAATGTTCTTTGAATTCTGTGAGAGTACCTTGTGAATTGTGTTTTCCGTTAACCTACTTAAAACACATTGACTGTCACATAAACTATGTTCAAACTATGAATGTAAAACTGCCTGCTATAGGAAGTAGGCTTTTAAAATGTGATTTATGAGAATATAGGCTTTTCTTTACCTATTCATTTTTTGTGATGTAAGCGTTTAAAAAAGATTAAAAATATTTAAAAAAAGATAACTAAATCCCAAAAGTTAACATATAAAGAAAAACAAATGAAAGGAATGTTCTGATCTTATGCAAAAAATAATTCAAATTTAAAATTGGTGAACTTCTACAGAGCTCTATCCAACAATATCCTATTTGTCTTTCCCAAGATATTTCCTAAAGGACTCAGGTATTTGAAATAAAAGTGGACTTAGGTGGCAGTGGAAGAGTGTAATTTTGGTTAAGAAACCGGTTCACATTTGATTTTTTTAAAGATTTTTACTGAAGCTAATTTAATGATAGTTTACTATGGAATCAGCATGTTATTAGACTGTCACCAATTCTAACTTCATAGAAAAGCCACAGTAACATAACTTTAAATCATGGTGTTAGTATTTACATACTTAACTTCTTTACTAACAGTATGTATTTAATTAGTAAAGGCGATACTATAAGTAAGTAATCATTTAAATATTAATACTGTAGGTTCATTTAAGAGGAGAAGAATCCTGAAACATTCTTTAGATGTTGATCATGTGTTGGAGATTATGAGAGGTCTGCATGTTCCATGCAAGGATGAGAAGAATTTAACACATTTTAAAATACATTCAAAGATGTATAATAGAAATAATACAGTTGTGCCTGCTTTTGTCCTGTGTAACAAGCCACACTGATAAGATTTGACGGGAGCCATGATGCTGAATAGAACATTTGATTTTCAAATAATGGTCGGGAATAAGAAATTTCTAATTCTGTGTTCATAAATTCTGTTTTCATTCCAAAAGGCATTTTTTTGCCAGTCCAGGCTCTAAGCAGAGGCTCATATGCTCCCCTATGCCTTTCATTTTTGTTTTTTGTGAGGGTGATGATGTGACTGATGATTAGTAATGTCATTTCATTGCTCCTCTCTGCCTCTTCACCATTTGAACATGTGGCCAGGAAGGGGAAAAGTTAGTTACATCCTCTGCTTGGAGAGGATCTGAGTCCCAGCCTCCCTACTTATAATTCAGCGTGCTAACCAGGATCCTGGCTGTTTTGGGGGGATTGAAAGTACCTTCCCTTTTATATTGAAACTAGTTTAATGCAGTAGAAAGTTTCTCTGTGTGTTTGGGGCACGGGTTTGTTTCCAGCACAATGTGCTTGTTTGTTTACATCTTTTCTTCTTATATTTTCTTTTCATTTATGTGTTCTGTTCTTAATTTTTATTTAAAAAAAAAAGAAAAAAGAAACAATGGTGTTTTTACAGACTTTTAAAGGCTCAGAATAATAAAATAAATATTATGCTTTTAAATCCGTATTTAGTGCAGTAAGAGAAATCACAAATTCTCTGTTCACTTCTTTTTTCCCTGGGCTTTGTGGAAAAACAAGTTTTCTTGTATGGATCTCAACATGTTTATAATACTTTTCACTCTACTTTAAGATAATAATTATTACCCTATCTTCTAAGGCAGACATTTCAGGTGAGTGTTAAAGGCATAATGATTATGTTATTCAGTGGGTAAATTGAAATGTGGGGAAGGCAGAGGAATTGCCCCTTTGTTCTCTGCCTTCACCAAGGTGAAGGTAAGTGACATTCAGCAGTATGGGACTGATCCTATTGCTCACAGTCTTTTCGTTATACTATACGAGTTTGGAAAAATCTGCCTGTCCGTTATAAATGTGGTGGGACATTAAGATCCTGTGTGTCTTTAATGATCCACTAACTCAGTCTTTTAATGTGTAACTAATTTATCTTTTAAGAATCATAGATCAGTGCAGAGATTAAAATAAATACAAGCATTGAAGATTTTTTTTTCCTTCAGGGCTATAGCATGGAAATGTAATCACCCTGGAAGAGATCTGGGTTCTCAGAAATGAGGTCACCTTGGCAACAAAATCTTCTATTACTGTCTGAAAGAAGCTAATCAGTGATTTGGCAGGGCAAGAGAATGATAAAAGCTCTCTCTGAGCCATTTCCTCTCTTTGTGGTCCTCTTCTGCTGTAGAAGGTGATGGTAAGGTGCTTCTTTCAGAAGTTGGAGGAGGCTCCTGCCTTTCCTCAGTGCGTACAGACTCTCAGAGCACCAAAGGGAATTCGTGAACCCCCAAAGAGGGATAGGATATATTCAGCTTTTTCTTCTGATCTGTAGTAGCTTGGGTTTTATTCAATGACTAAAAGCGATGATGTGTTCAGAATGATGTAAAACTTTCCATATATTCCCACGTGCTGGCTTCTTCTGTTGTTTGTCCTGGAGGATTAGACGGAAACCCCCGAGGTCCCCATCTTCGGTGGGATTCTGGGAAACGAATGAATACAGGTGGTGACTACAAGAGGACTGGTGAGTCAGGACTGATTCCTGGGGATAGGTAGCTGGGCTATCCACTTCTGGGATGGCGTCATATACAGTACCTTAATAGTCACAAATTTTAGGTTTACTTTTAAGTTTACTGCCAGAAACCTTCTTTTTTTCCTAAAGGCTTAAAATATTTTGATAGGGTCTTCAAGTAATAATGTACCTTTTGAACCTGACTCTGTGATTTATCTCCCAAATCATTTACAGGGACAACTTCTAGAGATGAAAATATAATTGAATCTTCTCCCAGCTTAGGTGGCAGGGAAACTTTCTATTCTTGCTTTATTTATTTGCTTTTGCCTTTCTCTGACACCCTTTTGCTAGCATCGCTTTTGCATCACTCTGGTAATTAGTTCTCTGCCACTGCAGTTGCCTATGCCTTTTTTATTTAATTACTGTGGTGTGCTTTGTTTTGTTTGTTTGGAGGATAAGGCAGGGAGGATTTGAAATATTTAACCCAACTGAATTCTTCTTTACGTGGCATATTTGTATGAAATGTAATCATGTGAGTTATACTAGGTATCACACTAGATGATCTAATAGTCCTCTTTGGCTTTGCTTTCTATTGATCCGTGGATCAATAGCAAACCAGTATGTATTTACTTGTCTGAGCATTAGCCTGTTTCCTCACCCAGAAAACCATTTCTGGTATTGTCAACAGAGCTTACAGTTTACAATGACCCCTGTAATGTCAAGGTAGAAATTATATAGGAATAACAGGCTTAGTCTTGCCATGCACTTTGCCTTAGAAAAGAAATATTTGAGTCAAATCAGGTAAAGGAGTTACTGTACAAAAATTTACCATAGAACCTCTGGAAGGAAATTCAGTGCCAAAAGAGGACTTTTAGAGTCAGCATTAGACCTATTTTGTTGGATTCCCAGCCACTCTGGTGAAAGTGTCTGTGATCAGAAAAGCCAGCTAGAGCCTCTGGAAATGGTCTTATCTATTTGTATATAGACTGGACATCATGTTGAGGTGTTAGACACCAAAATCATTAGTTCTTGGAGCAACTAGTTAAGAGATCAGCAGG
>NW_009185911.1:17418-21365 GCF_000690835.1 Fulmarus glacialis
ACCATTTATCTGGTCGTTCTTAGGGACCAGAACTGGTTCAAGATATTGCTACTGGACAGTTGATTTGTAATGGTTGCCAAAATGTATTAAAAGGGATGAAAAGGCACCCTCCCCCCCCTCCCCCCCTTAAAATTTTCATACAAAAAAAAAAATTCAGTTGTTAGTTACAAGATCAGTCAATTGGGTAACATGTTTAGAAACAATATGGAGAACTTTTAAATATACTGAGAGACATGCAGCTAAGTGCATGTCAGGAAACTCCCAAGAGACAGTCTTAATGAGCACACGCCTACATGATTCCATAGCAAAGAAAAGGTATCCCATAAATAAAAGGACATTCTTTAAAAAATTGAAGTCAGATGCTAATGAGGAAAATGGATAACTGAAAGGCAAACTGAATGTAGAAGCACAACAAGAGATAGGCCAAAGTAATATTTGAGAAACGTGTTACTGGGGGCCAGTTGATTTCAAATATTCCAGAAGAATGAAATCTCTCTGGGATAGTAAATGAGTTATGGTATAAAAGAAATCCTGAATACATTTAAACTAATTTCTAATGTTACTTATGTAGGAGCTCAGGGAGGTTCCCATACCTGAGCTATTCTTTGCAGTGGATAAACTGATGAAAGTGTCTCAAGTTGAAGTGTCCGTAGAAGAGATTGTAGAGCAAATTAATAATAAGCAATAATGCACCAAGGTAAGCTGTAAACACAAAAATGTCTAAAAGGAGCCTACTTGTGAAATTGTTGATTTACTAACTGTGATTTTTTTACCTCTTGCCTAATTTGACATTGGCGTTAGAGGAGAGGAAGGTGGCAAATATGACTCAGCTTTAAAGAGAGACCTAAGGAGTAGGTGGCAGAACGTAGGACTAGCAAGTCTGACTATCTAATAGGCTAAACGTATATATATAAATTATTTAGAAAAGGTGTAAGTAATAAAGTAATGAAATTTGCAGGTGGTACAGCATTGCTTAGAACAGCCAGGATGGCGTTGTACAGAGAGGCTCAACAGAAGGGAATTGGATGTAACTCAGTGGTCCTAAATTCAGCGTTGCAGAGATGCGACATGTGATCAAAGAGAAAATTACCAAATACGCATTGCCAGTCCCAAACTCTACATTAGCTGTTATCACTTGGGCTGGGGTGGCAGAGAGGAAGAGGAGAAGACTTGGAGTCATTGGGGATACTTCTGTGAAAACACTTGCTCGGTGACCTCAAAAGGCAAATGGAGTACTAGGAATTATTGGTGAAGGAAGAGGCAACAACATAGTAAATGTCTTGTTGCCACTGTATAAATTCATTACACCTGTATTTTGAATAATAAACGTAGTTCTATTTATATATTAAGCAGAACAGAGAAGGTTAAAGGAAGATTGACAAAGTGATTAGAAATATAGAGATGCTTATGAAAAGGAAAGATAAATTATTCTTCATCTTGCTTAAGGGATGATTGAAGGGAGGCATTGTAGGAGGTCTGATAAAACCAAGAATGTTATGGCAAAAGTAAATTGGAAATGGTTCACCTTGTTTTACCATAAAGAAATAGAGAAAAGTTTAAGAAATCAGATTTAAAGCAAACAAGATATAAGTAATTTCTTTTGCCTGTCATATTTGTAGAATTCTTTCCCTTTAGATGTTTCGAATGCAGAAGTTTAAATGATTTCAAAGGAGGATTATATAAATCCAAGAACAGTGGAACGTTTGGTGGTGTCTAATCCTGATGGTCCTCTATAATCACCTGAAGAGTTTCTAACCTGCAGACTGCATGAAGGCAGACTAAGGAGGAATTATACTGTTTCCCCAATAGGTCTTACATTTCTTCCAATTTTCTATCCAATGGTCTTCGGCTGAATTTCACAAGTATTCTAAGGCGCTGATAAAATCAGTGCATTGTTATTGGTTTAAAGTGTGTGCATGTATGCTGTATGTTTATTATACCATTTTCTAATGAAGCTGGTAAGAGGGTTACATCCTGTTTTTCTTCTATGTAACCCTGCCCCTGGCATACCCTTAGATTGAAAAAAGATTGAAAAAAATGTAGGGAAGAAGTAATTTCCATGAGTCCTGTCCCAAATAAGATCTCTGGTTTCTAGTATAAATATGTATTTATTTTGAATTAATATTTTTATTATATGTCTCTGAAAAATGTCTTGTGTGTTACTTACCATCTTAACCTGCAGGTTTTTTTACAATTGAGCTAGGAGGTGAAATCTTGACCTTATACAATCAGTAATAAAAAGCCTTTTGAGTTCACTGACATTGAATCTAACCCTGGAAAAGGCAAACACACAATGTAATTTGGGCACTGTTGTATACTGATAAGGATTTCCCACTGCTAACCATAGATAAAAGAAATAAATAATCAAACATTTGCATGTTCTGGTGAAAAGCAAATTAAGTAAAATCCCTTTTCTTTACACTTTTTTTTTTTGTGTCACTGTAACCAGCAGTAGTTACTGAAAAATAAAGCTGACATTGTAAATTGAAAGAGCAACTCTAAGCATAAAGTGGGCATGTAATTCATTGCTGGTTTTGGTTGTTATTCCCAATTCCTCACTGGCTTAATCTTTTTCCATCTTCAGAACATTGTATACACATTTTTTAGGCTATCATCTGAACTTTTTAGATTCCTTGTGTTAGGTTTAACTTGTTAGTAGATTCTGTAGCTGATATGTCTTGTTTAGGAGACAACAACGGGAAGATTCTGACTTTTTTTTTTTGTCATTTACTAGTGTCAAAATGATATATTTTATTATATGCTGGTTTGCACATATTTTGCAGGAGGAACACTTCACAAAAAAATTTATAAAACCAAGTAAACATGGAAGCATAGCAAAACTTATTTTAGAGCACAAGATGTAAAATTTCACCGTACTTATTTTTAAAAGTCTGATAGTTCATGTAAATTCTATTTAGGGGCAATATCCACGGAATCCTGCAAATCAATAAACAACAGTGTCATGGCTTTAAATGCCAATAATCAGACAGGCAGCGATCATTGTTAATAAGATATAGACGAGTTAATGTTTCCATAGTTATTAAATAAGAAAAAAACATCACTTCTGGTAAAGAACTGCTTAAACAGCAAAAAAGTTGAGACTAGAGAGGATTTTGGAAAAAAGAGAGGAAGACAGTATGACAGATGAAAAGGAAGGGAAACGCAAAAGTTTATGGAACATGGAAGAAGGCATAAAACTCTTATGACACAATCAGAACAATAGTTCAGCACTTACTTGAATGTCTTTTTTTTTTCATAAGAGGCAGAAACCGCAACATTGTTAATGAAGAACATCTGTGGTTTAATTTCATAGCTTTAATTATAAATGCTTGTTGTATTCTTTATCTTTTAAATACATGGAAAGTTGCACAGAATAGCTTCCTGTTAAATCTTAAACTGTTGAATTCAAGATTAAGGAAGAAAAGTTGTTCTTCTCAAGTCCAGCAAAAAAATTGACGTGGAAACCAAGCTCTTGCAAATCCCTAAAATTGGCAACAAGGGAAACAGATCCTGGTGATTAAGAACATGAGGGAGGAATGTTATATGATCACAGGTGCTCTAAGTAGAGGAAGGGAAGATATTTAGGCATGTAGAGCTAATATATAGAGATGTTCTGTCACGTGAGAGAACTTGTCCTTGTGTGGAAGTTTGGTCAAATTTTCAAATGCTTAGGGTTTTGTCTTTAATAAATCACACTTCGTTGCGCTATAAGAATTTGGTTTATTTTGTTCGGAGAGTTTATTGAATTCAGCTAAAATGTCCCAAATATTGTTTTACTTTTTTCTCATATTTCAATTCCTGCCTTATTCTTAAAAAAAGGGAAAAAAAAGGAAACAGAAAGAAGTGACTGAACAACCGCAGCACTGCATCTATCAGCTGACTGATGTCATTCCTGTCACGAATGAGTGGTTTAGAGGCCGCTTAAAGAATCACCGTCAAAGGTATTA
>NW_009185911.1:21490-44890 GCF_000690835.1 Fulmarus glacialis
ACTGGTAAAAACACTACTTAGCAACAACTAAACCATCAGTGTGTTATCAACATTATTCTCATACTAAATCCAAAACACAGCACTGTACCAGCTACTAGAAAGAAAATTAACTCTATCCCAGCCGAAACCAGGATATTGTGTTAGAATTGAGTTGGAATGATTTATACAGAGGCCGAGGACGAAAAGGGTAAGGGACACCCTCCCACTGAGTCATGAGGTTCACAGTAGCCCCCTTGCTTTCTAAACTCCTTCTCAGAGAGGAGTCTATGTGCAGCTGGATCTACCCCTAGTCCCAGACTTGGTCAACAGTTTATGTCTAAGGGATTATATGTGTTTAGCAGCAGCCTAAGGTTCATTCACAATTTTGAGATAGATCATAAGATTTTAGCAGACTGTATTTGCTAGCAGGTACCTCCATCAATTCACACACACACGCACACAGACACAAAGATAGATGAACATACAAAGGTATACCTGTTAAAAATTTCCCTCAAGTTCAGTGAAATATTCACATCAAATGTCTTGGCATTTCTCAACGGGCGAAGTGTTGAGCGTCAAGGAGTGTTTCAGCCCAGGTCCTGTGCCAGTCGGCGACGGTCCTCCGAACATTGCAAACTCGAGAGTTCACGAGCTCTGCGAGGTGTCCCACTCAGAGGGAGATGCTGGGCCCTGTGGTCCAGGAGAGCTCAAAGGGTCTTACTTGGGACCACTGTTTATAGGGTCGCAAGACTATTGACTTAGTCATGCGTTAAAATTCTCAAGGTTTCAGTAACAATAGTATCATTCCACTTGGGCTATGACTCAGATAAGGGTATCAGGGGATGACAATTATCCCCGCTCTCATCCCCGACTTGGGCCAGGCAGCGGAGGTTTCTGATATGGTCAGTACATTCCCCAACCTCAGCTATGCAAGAGTTCCTGATATGGTCAAGGGACGCTTCGCCGCCTGACTCATTACACCAAGGCCAAGGTTTAACAGGAGTTTCTGAGATCGTGGAGCAGCCCAGGAGAGGGGGGATGGGGAATGCACCACCACAATTCCTTACAACTGATCTACATTATATTTTCACGGTGATAGGAAGACTACGCAAAATAAGCCTTCATATTATAACTCACTTGACATGATAAATAGGAAATGTTGTGTAGGCTGCAATAGCCACACAGCTAGTGAGAGTTAGTTGTGAATGTAAGTCAAAACTGCTTTTATCAGTGGGAATCTATCTAAGGTATTTCCAAAGGGGTGGAGCTATATCTTTTTGTGGGAATGTGTGGATGAGAATCTTTAGATATGCATGTGTTCTTTTTGTATTTATTCTCTTCAGCTGAGTATGTTTTTGCGTATTTTGATATACATTTGACAATCTTATTTTGAGCAGTGATGCAGTTAATGGTCTTTAAATTATGAGTTCATTGAAAGAATATTCACTTGTGTGGATTGAAAGTTAGTTTGTAATATACTGGGGGTTTTTTGCATTTTATTTTAATATTTATTTCTCATTTTGCTTCTCTTACACTGTATTTAAAATAATTTTCTGTTTGCTTTCTTGGGGTACTGCAAAGTAGAATAACCTGTCGTAATACTGAGAGTTAAGTCCCTGACACGGTGCAACAGGACTACTTTTATCTGTTTCTTCAGTTCTCTTGTTCTAACAACAAGTCTTCTCCTTAGATGAATTCACAAGTCTGAAACCTGAATCTAACCCCTTAAGTGTCTTATCTGCAGCTGTACTCAAGCACTATTGATATTTAATTTTGCCTCCTGTCCTATTGTTTCTTTCCGTGGGCACTTCAGACGTGGCACAAGAACTATCCTGAACAAAAGACTATCAAATACTCAAAAGAATTAATATGCACAGGCAGGAGATTGGCAAGACACTGACATAGGCCTTTGCTATATCTGAGCTAATAGTTCTCTCCATTTATTAAATCAGTTATAACATGTTACATTAAATGTTGGAGTCCATAACAAAGCACAACTATGGTATGAAATGTTATCTGTTCAGAGCAGGAAATTAATTATTTTCTGCACACAGATAGCAAGTCCTCTCACGACAAGAAGGACATTGAGGTGCTGGAGCGTGTCCAGAGAAGGGCAACGAAGCTGGTGAAGGGTCTGGAGAACAAGTCTGATGAGGAGCGGCTGAGGGAACTGGGGCTGTTTAGTCTGGAGAAGAGGAGGCTGAGGGGAGACCTCATCGCGCTCTACAACTACCTGAAAGGAGGTTGTAGCGAGGTGGGGGTCGGTCTCTTCTCCCAAGTAACCAGCAATAGGACAAGAGGAAATGGCCTCAAGTTGCGCCAGGGGAGGTTTAGATTGGACATTAGGCAAAATTTCTTTACTGAAAGCGTGGTCAGGCCTTGGAACAGGCTGCCCAGGGAAGTGGTGGAGTCACCATCCCTGGAAGTATTTAAAAGACATGTAGATATGGTGCTTAGGGACATAGTTTAGTGGGCATGGAGGTGTTGGGTTGGCGGTTGGACTCAATGATCTTAGAGGTCTTTTCCAACCTTAATGATTCTATGATAATTTTCACCCATCTTTTGGTTACAGTGCCGTAAATATTTCTCTCTTGACCCTTTTTCGGAAAGAAAGCCATTAGCTCATTAAGGTGCTAATTTTTGTCTATGCCATTTCCTTAGAGCTGTTCTAACCATAACAGAACTCTCACTCTTGAAGACACTTTTCTAATAAAGATACACACAATAGTGAGGGACTGAGAGGGTAAGGGTCAGAGAAAAGGCTGAAAAATGCAATTTAGTAATACAAATATTTTAGGTCTCAGAATTTTCAGTGTCTTGCAAAAGGTGGATTTTTATTCCAGCTTTTAAAATTGTTGTAACAATAGCAAAAAGACATCTAAAGGGTGCTTTCAGCGTTAAATTTTAGGGCATTTTTAACAACATACCAAAAATCTTGACTTGGAAGAATGTGTTACTCAAGCATAGAAAAGATTCTTCTAAATATATGATTGGGCCTTATTTTGTAGTAAAATTGCCAGATGAACAGATTGCAAGTCAGTCTTAACAAATTTGAATTTTAGTAAGCCACAGCCATGTGATATAACTTTATTATTAATATCCTGTGTGATTTATAATTTTCTTTATAATCTATAAGTAACTTAATACTAAGCACGCCAGAAAAATGTCTGTGAAAACATTGGTCTGTTTTCAAGTTTTGTTTTTATTATAAATAATATATGTAAGCCTGGCCTGTTTAAAACTAGCCTTCACCAGCAGTGTAGTATCAGAGTTTCTGCAACTTTTTACCAAATACATACTATGCCTAGCAATAACACAAATCGTAGCTATAGTATGAAAAAGTCATATTAATTTGACTAAATTTCTCTTGTGATGGTTAAAATAAGTAAAATCACAAAATGTAACACAGGGAAAGGGTGTGGCAAGGAAGATGGCTACAATGGATGAAAAGTATTGCCTAATCTGAATGGCAGGAGCTGATTTATTGGAAGAAAATGTACATTTGTTAAGCATTTTGAAGTATAGGTATGCTATTTGCAACATAAATTTACCATATTGTTTATTTGTTTATTTTTAATGAGATATTGTATTTGGGAGTGCGATATAGGATAGTTTAGCATAAATGGGATCTATATATTCCTAAATTTAGTATAGGGCATCAGTGTCCGTGTATGTGTAGATTAGCAACAGTTTAGATCACTTTAAACTCAAGATACAGGTAATCCTACTGCAAGTATGAAAATAATACACCCTCAGTAAATGTCACAAAAACTGGCATAGGGCCCACATCATTAATCTGTATTAGAAAACAGATTTTTGGAGAAGGCGGCTGATTTTATAAGTGGTACTTGTCAAAATCTGAATGAACAGACTTTGCTTATCTCATACAATCTCCTACCTTCAATGATTCAAAGCATTCTCTTTTTTGTTTTTTTTTTTTGTTTGTTTTGTTTGTTTGGTGTTTTTTTTTAATTATTTTTTAATGGCTAATGCAAAATTAAGCACTTAAAACTTGCAAAAATTTCGAACACCTAATTTTTCTAGTATGTTAGTATGTGAATCTGCTTTCTCTTTCTTCTATAAAAAGTAAATTATACATGTAGGGGGCACAGGAATGGGACGATGAATACACAGTCTTATTTGGTGTATCTATTTTTTTCTTGTTGTTGTTTTATAAGGTGTGATAGTTTGGTGTCATTGAATTCCTTTGTAAAATTTCCTCTGTCAGATTTCCGCATGACTACCCCAGAAATTCTTCAGTCTTAATCAGTGCTCTAGTTTCTTGTTGGTGTCATAGGGGATCTACATAAATAAATATGAAGAGGATGTTTTATTCGCATATTCAGTATGGAGTGATGTATTTAATGAGTATATAAAAATCTTTCTTAGAGAGGAGAATGAAAACCTTCCTGATATTTTCAAAAGCCAGCAAGCAGGATAAACAAGTACCGCCACAGAATACCACAGATAAACAAGTACCACCACCATCCAAAAAAGAAAAGGGGAAGAAAAGAAAAAAAAAGGAATTTGCCTTTAGTTGAGCCATCTACAGGTATTGAATACAGATAATTAAGGTGATTGGCAAAAGATAGTAGAAAACACTCTTCAGGATCCTGGAGGATTTGATGTAGGGCAAGACAATACTGATCTCTTTAAGTCAATATCAAACTTTCATGGTACTCAGTGAGGCAAAGATTTCACTTTTCCTAACTGATTTACTTATAACTATACACAGTCGTTTCATCATGACGAATCTGCAGTTTATTGCACCCTATGTTGTTGTAGTGCATACATTGCAGTGATAATGTGGATTTATTATAAGTAATTAAAGTAAATGCTGCTATGATCTTCGTTGTTAGATCTTTGACATGTTTTATTACATTTGAATATTTTCTTGAATTTTACATAATGCTGAGGGCTGTCTTGTTTCTTTTGTCTTATAAATAGCTGGAATTCCATCTTTATGGCAGTGACTATATGAACATAAACTGGAAAAAAAAGATTGCTTTTGCAAGTAAATCTAAAATTTCTGTGTTTTTTATCAGACTTTCTTAAGAATGTAAAGTAATTTTCCTTCACATAGAAATAATTAACTCTTGAAGGTGAAAAGGAAAACAAGCCCATCTCTACTTAATTAAAAAAAAAAAAAAGAAATAAGCATTTCCGTTAAATATGAACTACTCTGATTCACTTTTCAAGACTGCACTAATGGATGAAATTACTCATTACAGAGTGTTAGAAAAAACTGAAATAATATTTTATGGTATTTGCATTTCTGACCTGTTGACATTCTCCAGTGAAAAATCAGTGCATCTCTGAAAAAATACTGATAGCTTTGAGATTTTTTTTTTTAAGTATTTTTGTTCAAACAAAATTTCTTTTTTAGCATACATGCGTTCAGCGTTCTTTTTTTTTTTTTTTTTCTTTCCCCACAGCATTATTTTGCACAATTTACTTACTGAAAATTGGCCAAAACCCAGTATGGGATTAATTTACATCTCTCTGTTGTCTCTGTTGCAAAACTGTAGGATTTAATAATTTGCTGTAAAAAAAGATGCAAACCCTGGCTCGCTGAATCCCTAAGTCAAAATTGCTTGAAGGATCTACCAGAGGTGGCTACCATCTGATAATTAGACTCATATATAATGAGAGCACAATAAAAATCTCCTGCATGCCTTACCATGCTTGTTTAATAATAAATGGTATTTATTTTCTAGCTATGGAAAAATAAAAAATTTAGGGACCCTCTTCTTAAGAGTTGGTAGTGCCCATTTAAAAACAGACAGACAGACATATGAGTTCTAACAGATACCCTGTATCCATGGTAATCGTAAGGATGCTGATCTATGAAATTATGGAAGGGATATTCAGGAAATGAAGGGAACATAACAACAGGATCCAGAATGTTCATTGACTTCTTGCAAAGTTAAACAAAAATGAAAAAAAGAAAAAAACCCAAACAAACATAAAATTAAAGTTGTTACTCTTTTATTTCATTCCATAGTATAATGCATAGAGAAGAAAGGAGTGCTGTCAACCTATACATATTGGAATCTAAGTGAAATATTATTCTAAAATGTATGTAGAAATAGAAAACAAAATTAGTAGCTGCTAGATGTTATTCTTCAATCACTGAGCTGTTTTAGCAGCTGTCTGCATTGGAGAATGAACAATTCACTAATGAATACTGGTTCCAGATTGAAACTTTTATCCAGGCTTCACTCGTTGGAATGTAATTTTACTAGCTGTTTTCAGGTATGCGGTAATTAATGGGTAGTTATACCTATTCTTTTGTAAATGGATCCTGGATAAAGCCTCCACGAACTTATTATAGTTTTGTTAATCCTTTCCAATAATATCAAAGAAATCATTTTGTTCTATGAGGCACATTTAATGAGATACTAATGCACCTAGCAGATTAAAGAGGCA
The DNA here is from genome assembly GCF_000690835.1 of Fulmarus glacialis. Lineage (NCBI taxonomy): Eukaryota > Metazoa > Chordata > Aves > Procellariiformes > Procellariidae > Fulmarus > Fulmarus glacialis. The sequence continues at coordinate 27,899 of NW_009185911.1, forward strand.
ACAATTAGATCCTAGCTCTTGTTTGTTAATGAGGAAACTGCTTCTCTAAGGTAGACAATATATTGGGTCTGTAATAGTTAGCTAATACCTTCAGTTAACACTAAATTCTTAATTAAATATGATTGTGCCTACAGTGGCAGAAAGAGCTCTTACCATGCTTTTGTCTGATTACATCACTTGCTACATTAAGTTCATTAGAAACATTAAGCAGTGAATAAAGGCCAAGGGAGATGAATCATTTCTAATGAATGATGAATGTTACTGAGACCATTTATTGAGTAAGGAGGAATAATAGTTACAAAGAATGTTTTTCTTCTTCTTCTATGGTCTACTAAAATACATACATTCCTAGTGTTTTGGTTTTGTGGGGTTTTTTTTATTAATTCATTAAATGTCTTAGGAAAAAAGATAACCAGAGCTCAAAATCATCTAATATTTTATTTTAATTTCCTTCAAAATTTTGGCAATGGATAAACACCTATGTGAGCGCTTCTATGACAGAAATATCGTGAGAGAACAAAAGATTGCTTCTAAATACACTTATATCAGCCTACTCTGAACAAAGTATCTTTAGGGAAACCTTAGAGAAGAGGGAGAACACAGGGCTATGCAATAAGGTCAGAGGCTAGCTTTGGAAACCAAGGACTCCAGAAAATTCACTGCTAGTGGCTTCTTTTCCTGTATAGGGAAGGAATCCACCATGAATGCCCAAGTAGATCTCAACATGTCATCTCAACAGCATAAAGGTGGAAGATATCTGCTGTAACCCGGTTTTCAACAATTTTAGACTCTGTATGTTATTATCAACATTCTCATGTCCAAAGAACTCATTTTGGACCTCAGTGTATCCCACATCAACTCAAAAAAAAACCCCAAACCATCAAAGTTAGCTTTATAGGATAAGTTTGATTCATTCTTCATTCTTCACTGGTACCACAAAATTGTTGAGGTTGGAAGGCGCCTTTGGAGATCCTCTAGTCCAACCCCTCTGCTTAGAGCAAGACCAACTAGTTCAGGTTTCCCAGGTCCATGGCTAGTAGGGTTTTGGATATCTCCAATATCTCCCAAAATGTTTCCTTCTAAATACATTGTTGTACAATCCTACTGCCAATTATGTACAGATCGTTATTTCTTTGTGAGGCTAGATTAACACTGGTGGGTTATGTATATTCTTTTATTCCTGTTCTGCTTGACTCTGTCTTTTATAGAATTGTTCTGTCCTGCCTTTTTACTTCATCATCATTTCAGTGCCCTACTTTTGCAATCATTTTCCTGTGTATTGACAGTAATTGCAGTTGATACTAGAGTTTGTGAATCTCTTTCCTTAGGCAAAATCAGGTAAGAAATGAGAGCATGCTAAGTAGAAGGAATAAATCATGTTTGCAGAAACTACTGCTGTCTGTAAGACTCCAAGAGCTTTGACATTTACTATTCCTGAGCTTGATATTTACTGTTACTGAAACATATTTTAGTAACAGTATTATTTAGTAATATTTTATGAAGTAGTTTCCTTGTTGTTTCTCAGTAACACAGCCATACCTATATCTGAGGGAGGGGATTGCAGTTTTAAAAACAAAAGAGAAAAAACAGGAACTTGATTAATAGTTTCTGAAACTATTTCTCTTGCCTTGTATAATGTTTTGACTCCCGTCTCTAACCAGACTCTTACCCATGTAAGCAAGTTTAGGGAAGCCTCTGACTTTAGTTGGGAAACGTTTCAAGACAGGGAATCTGGCTTTTTGTGCAGAAAAGTTGCCTCATACATCTTGGGTACTGTCAAAGGTTGCTATTTATAATTGAAAACGAGTAACATTCTAATTTTGTGTAAGCTTAAGTGGTATGACTATTGAAGCATTTTGTTAATCTTTCAGTTGAATTGGTAAATAATCTTAGTTGCCATTTATTTAAATTGTAATATTTTTTTTCAGATTACTACCCTTTTTAGTCCTGCTGTATGAAGATGCTGCTAAAATTCTAGCATTGTTAAAAACAATTTAAATGAAATAAATGATCCTTCCCTAAATATGTAGTTAGAAGCTTTCCTAGTTATGGAAGTGCCACATTGATATCAGAGTTAGGATTTTGTTGCGCACAAAGTTCATGTTGCTTGATAACAGAATACTTAAAGTTCCCCCTAGTAACTCTGCTTGGGAATTTCTCCCCAGCATTAACATTTGTCTTTAACCAAGCTTATATAATGAATTTTACGTCCCAGTAGATGGAAAATAATTGAGGAAATTAATTGATGTACTTCCATTTCTGCACTTCATTGAGGAAAAGCTTGCCCCTTAACAAGTTTATGGTATTTCAATATTTTAATGTTTATGTACAGCTTGCATGACTCAAGACTGGGAAATTCAGGAAGATACATCTGCATATTTAAGAAGAAAGACTTTGAGTGACTTGATACTTATATTTTCATTTCAAAGTAATGGAGTGGAGAATGCGTAAATAAATTCCATCCCGAATTATTCTGATTTTTATAATGATTGTATTGGGCTGTGTTGCTCACTTTTCTTTATATGCTTCATTACATAAATCATTTTGCCAATTGTTACAGGATTACGTGCAGAATAAAATACTTCAGGAACTGAATAGAGGTGTTAGACAATGAGAAATGTGAACTACAGGGATTTCCACATTTCTGCGCTATCAACTTCAGTGTTTGCAGAATGAGCCAGTCCTTTCTGAGAGGATTTCTGAGGGCAAGCAACTGAAAGTAGTCGAGGTGGTCAAGACAAGGATCTCAAAGAAGCAGTAAAACTCACAATTTAAATTAAGGAAAGAAAGAAAAATAAGAAATGGGAATGAGGTTTTTCTGGTGACCTAGCATTGCCCCATTAGCAATGAAATAATTTTAGTTCTTTAAGACTCTTTCTCCAATCTTATCTGATTTTAAAGTCAAAACAGCTCCAACAGATATATACTATTGATTTGTGCATTCAGGTACTCTAATTATCTACATGTGCAGAGCATTTTGACTATTTTATGTTCAAACTATTACAAGTTTTGATCTTGATTACTAGGTATATCTAGCAATCAAATGTTCTTTGTTTTCACGATGAGAGAAGTTTAAAAAAATGCTTAACAGATGTATCTATTTTTTTCCCCTCATTAAAAAAAAAACAAAAAAAAACCCTGAAAAAACCCAAACTGAGCCTTTTATTAGAGGCTGGTTTGTAGTCACAGAACTACATTCTTTGTCTCCTCTCTTTGGCTGTCAGCTTTCTGTCCCCTTGAAAGTTGCGATGCCAAAGTTATTACAGGCAAAATACATCAAATGGCTTGTCAAATCATGCTGATTCCCTTTCTAATCTCAGTGCAAGCTTTCACCTCATCAGAGGTCCAGGAAGGTTATGAAATGAAATTCAACAGTTAAAGGAAACTTCTTGCAAATACAAAAAAGAGACTGTGGTTCAGAGCCTGGTTTTATTCTATGTGTACTGCAGGATTTACCCATTATCCCAAGGGAATGGGGTAGAATCAAAATATTAAGTGGTACCATATAATAAAACATTTTTTTTTTCTACTTTCATTTTAATGCAATTGCTTCCTAAGAGTAAAACATAAAAACTCTATTTAAAAATATATAAATCACACTCCATTCATTCTCTAGTCTCTTTGATATTTTGAAGAAAAAAGAATAAAGTCCAGAGGCATTTAATTCTCAGGCCTTTACTAAATAATTTTGTTTTCTGACATAAATTCAGTCTAGGGAAGGTACTGACCTGCTAATCATAAAATCTGATACTTTCTTCATTTTTCTGATTCTTTACTTCTCTCATTTTTTGTATTCAGTTTAAATGAGTATTGCCACCTAATTACAAATAAAAGGATATTACTTTAATTACCTTCCACTATAGGTGTGAAAATAAGTGAGCAGTTATCATAGCCATTACACCAAATGGCACAACAGTAAATTTCTGACCCTACTACTAGATAGAGCTGTTCAATTGCAATAGCATCTTAGTGTAGTTGAGTAGTTCTAATTATTGCCTTCTGTGAATGCTGTGTTTTGAACTTTGTGCCTTGGACTGTCTTGTTCACAACTAAGAAATAACAAGTGCCTTCATCAAAATGCAATGAATTCTCTGACATTTTGAAATAACTGCTAGAACCAGCTGGGGGATAGAAAATAATTGCCATTCAAATATATAATTTTGGGGGTTTTCTTTCTTGCTTCACCGGTCTTCTGTGTAGTGAAGTTTAGTGAAGTTCCTAAATCGTAAGTAGGAACAAACATTTGAGAGGAAATAAATTCTGTTTAATTAGGTCCTCCTTGCAGGTAATTCTCACTGAAATTTTTTTCACCTGGATCCAGATGGAGAAGTTTGCTTTAAAACAGCAACTGTGGTTCTCTTTATTAGAGAAAGGTCAATTCTCAAAACACACTAAACTGCATATGTTAGATCCTCCGTTTCCACTGAGAGTATGGGGAATGGGAAGAAATGTGAGGTGTCTTACCTGCTTTGGGTAGTGTCAACCAAGACCTCTTCTGAGGACAGGTGCCCTGACGGTAATGAGAGCCTTCTGTATAAATTCTGCCTGTGCTTTTCAAAGAGAAGAGGAGGTTTTCGTATTGTATTCAAGTCTGTCTGATTTAAATCAGAGGAGAGAAAAGGGCAGAAAGTGTAATATTTCATCACATACAAAAACATGCAGTTGTTGCCTTCAAAATATGTATCTTAGAAGCTAAAATGTAATGTTTTCTAGCTTAGCAGTCTGGAAAATGGTTCTCTGGGCTGCAAGAGAAAAAGGAAAATGTTCCTTCAAATGTTGAGAGTTGGGAAAATGGGGTTGCTAGAGAGAAAAAGGGCATAGCCACAGCCTCAAGGAAGCTGAAAAAAGTTATGTTTTTCCATCCGCAGGACAGGATAGGCAGTGTATCTGTTGTGGTTGCCTGTGTGGGAAATGAGATCCATAGGGGCTTAAAGTGCCCAGAAAGTTCAAGGACCAACCAAGGAGAAGGATGTTGAAGAAGGATGAAAGACTGAAGCAGTTGGTTCGTTGCTGACAATTCTATGTAGTAAAGTTCCTGTGCATATCCATCTTCAGTAAAAAGCCCAGAAACTGCACTGGATTTAGAGAAAGACCTCCATTTTGGTTAATTAAAATATGTTGAGCTGTTATATATTTCATCAGCCCACACTCTGTGGTCTTGATTGAGAAGATGCACATAAGTAGGTGTCCCATTGGTTTTGGTGAAGCATCTCCACACACATGAAGACACCTATTCAAAACTGAACCATAAGCAAACCACCTGATGAACCGTCGTTGAGTTCTCAGGGAAAATTAAGTGATGACAAACCTGCTTTAGCATTTATGCAGCACAAAAATCTATTTAATGGCATTACTTAAAGATATTTGTCACTTGTTTCTGAGGTATACATTTGAGTATCTGAAATAATGTATAAATAAATAGAAACAGGCATAGACATATTTTTATTTCTCTTCATTTCCTGTATCAGAGATTATAATCGTGTTTCAAAACACTGAGTGGAATTTCATACCCATTTTTTTAGGCTTGAAGGCCAAAAAATGTGATCAGAATTGCACCTGCTACTGTTAGCATCTTTAAACCTATGAAGAATTTCTGATATGTGCCAAAATGGTTTTTCACTTCATTCTTCTTAATGAACTGAGAAACTGACTTTTTTTTCCCTATTCAATGAGAAATGGTAATATTTTTCTTTGTCTGCTCATTGTAAGAATAGTATAGGTGTATTGTCTCTTTAGTCTTCATTATAACTCCTCTGCAGTAACGTAGGCTTCACCTGTGTTTTAATATAATCACAGATTTTTTTAGTGCTCCTATAAATAAGAAGTATACTAGCAATCCCAGTGATTCAGAAACTTCTTGCTCTGTTGCCCATATACATTATTTTGCCTTAATCTCACTGATATTTATTAATATGTACAATATGTACACATTCTACATAGACATTCTAGTAACTTCGTTCTATCATCTGTCTCTGAAATACTCTATAATACTCGGAAAGTTTTATGCGTGGTATAAAAATTTGGAAAGGCAACAAATAATATTACCCTTATTCTGCAAATGTTTTCATCGCACTATCTTGCAGGCTTGCCTCCTGTATTAATTTCTTAGTATGCATATCCTAACTTCTTATTTAAGGGGCAAAGAATGTCTTAGCTCCGTGAAATTTTCATCAAAAAGAACATCATTCTAACTTTTAAGCTCAGCACGTACAGAAGGCAAATGATTATGCTTATGCTGGGTAGTCAGGAGTACATAGTTAATTGCATTGATTTTTAATATTATTATTCCACTCTTTATGATTGGAGTGTTTCTAATTTTTGTGTTCACTATATAGTCGGTGAGAGACCTTATAGCAATTGAAGTAGGTTTCATGGTTCAATTTTGGTTAAATCAAAGAAGGAAATGGCAATTTTTTTCAAAATGTTTCTTTGTAAGTATTTGCCAGAGATTGCATTGCATCCTTGTATTGGTGTGCCGCTGAAATGATATATTCCAGAAGGCAATCTGTTCTTGACTGGTTAGCGACATAGACTTTCTCTCTGATCTATATTTTTCTCTTCATTAGTATTTATGCTACAGTTTGACGTAGCGGTGGGGGAGGCGATAAGGGGGGAAGGGAACGAAAGGCCCATCCATTGGTAGAAACAGTCACTATTAGCAAAGACAGAAGTAGTGAGGACAAGTAAAGGTTGGGTCTGTTCCCGCACTGTGGATTGAGAGAGAATGGAACAGAGACAAGATTTTCATTATCAATATGCCAAGGATGGCTGGGGATGAAGGACCTGCAAGGGGGTAAGGAAGAGCACCGGCTGCAGTGACCTGCAGAGACTTAGAGCTGAAAAGTAATAAAACTCTTAAAATATAATACTGCAAGAAGTGATGCAAGATAGCTAGATATTTCCCCCCTTTTGCAGCTTGTCTAGTATATCAGGAAAAAAAAAATTATAACATGAGTCTTTAACTCGATCCAATCTTTGTTTCCTTATTCCACGTGGGCTGCGTAGGTTGTAGAATCTAAAGGAACTTTACCGTAAAAAGTGCTTTAAATCATCTTTGTTTATGCAGTAAGGGCAAGCAAGAGACACGCCAGAATGTGTATCTAGCTTTTAACTGTGTATGCATGGCCCTGAGGAATATAGTTGTGGGTCATTGCTATGACTTCTTTTTTTTTTTTCCCCTCCCATATAAACTTTCTTCCTCTGGAAACATAGTGGAAAGGTGATTATGAAGTTGCTCTGAGGTTTTATGCTCTCCACTGATTCCTCTTGCAAAAGTGAAAACTTTTGAAGACAATCTGTGCTAGTCACTTCTAAGACTATATAGCCTAGCTTACTACCTTTTTTTTTTTTTTTGACAAAAACAAATAAAAAGCATGGCATTGTGTGGTGCACTTGCATCTTGTTGTGACTGAGTAACAAAATCAGCATCAGATGCTACATTTCATTTTGATGAAAAAGCAAAACAAGTAAACTTTATTTTTAATGCCATAGGGTTGTACAAATAAATGCTGAGATTAATGTAGAAATAAATTGAGAATGTAATTTAAAGAATCTCAGGTAATCTTCTAGTTCGTCCATGTTTTCTACAGGCCATCAATTATGAGTAGACTATTTCTGACAAAGGAAGCAGTGAATTTTCTAGCGTGTAAAAAAGATGCATGAGGAGCTGTGAGTTTAAACTCAGAGGGGGGAAAAGCCAACAGCTTAACTTTAATACATGTAAATATACTCTAAAAGTGGTTATTTTCATTTTCTCTTGACCCTGTTAGGTTTCAAGATACTCTTATGTAGAAATAGCGTTTAACCTCAGTGTTCAAGAAAGTACTCCTCTGGAATATCAAAAGGTGATACAGACAATGTAGGTATATTAACAGGATTTCTTTTATAACCCAATATGGCCTTTCAATTTCCTTTGTCTAAGACTGTTTCCACATTTATGTTTTATCTATTTGACTTTGAAAGAGAATTAGCAAGGAAATCTATATTTAAGATTTTAGAATCTCTGTACATTTTAATAAGGCTTAAATATAACATTCTGCTAAACACTGTGGGGAAAAGGCCAACTGAAATCACTAATTGCCAGCTACTTTTTTTAGAATGGCAGAATTATTTTTGCCTGTAATAATCCTCAGCAGCTTGCTTTGCTATTGTTGGAACATGTTTGACTACCAGTTGTTAAATCAGCTTGTATCATTTAAGAGTGGGAGAAGAACATTTGAAAAAAGGATTGGAGTATATTTATTTTAAATAGGCAAATTAAGCTGTCACAAGTACCATTAAGAATAATTTCTAACAGACAACCTTCACATGGTTTTCGAAATTAGCAGTTTAAACCCCTGTGTTTAGTTTTCCTTCATAAATTTCTTTTGGAATGATACGGGCTTCTCTAAATGTTGGTTTTCCATGCTTTTCTTTGTATTTAGTTTAATGTTATATATTCCCAGCTCTGATTTTTACTTTTTTTCTTTTTATCCTCAATTAAATGTAAGAGTATGAGAATGTACAGTTCCAGACAATGTATTTGCAAGTGCCCTGATATTAAACACATTTTTATTGTAAGAGGTTATTTCCCTGTTTGAAAAATTCTGTGGGACATCATTCAGACTCTTCTAATACCCTGAGAACATGATGGAACAAATTGATACTTTCCACTCTCAGGGAGTTTTCTCTTACCAGTTTGTCAGCCTTTCTGGGTTAAAGTAATCCAACATGATTATCTTCCCTGGTGGACACATCCATCCTCATCACTGATACCACCATGATGGCGTTATAAGGTGTCAGGCAGGAATTATATCACTTAAAGCTGCTTGTACTCAGCTGCTGGGCATCGAGGGCTGAGCCATACTGTTCTTGCTGTTAATAGGTATTTGGCCTTCTCTCACTCCTAGCTATTTACTTCTTTTCTCATAGGAGTATGGGTTTCTTTGGCCTCTAGCTTATTTGAGAAATGATCCTAGCAGCTACTTCACGCTGCTGGAGTCTGTATTCCCAGCCTTAAAAGACATGTGTGCTATTTGTCTCTTTAGAAGTCCGTGCAATGATGTGTTGGCAGGTGAGGAATAGTATTGCACTGTGTTGGAAAATAATGTTTTAAGATTAATGTTTAAATAAATGAGCAGAGAAGTGATGGACCTGCATAAGTGAAAGACTGAATGCCATAGAGAGAAATGAATATCAAAAACTATTGAGTAACCAAAAGGATGAGGGAAAGGGCTTGAGATTGTTCTGACTCCAGAATAATTACTTGTTACAGTTATTTACATCTATAAAGCTTCAGATCTGTCAGTGCAAGAAGGTTTATATGCCATCTTGTCTGGAAAAGACAAACCAACCAGCAGAGACCAGCTCCATGCGTGTGTGAACATATTTGTATGATTATTTCATTAATATTTTCTCTCTGCCCATTCTGGCTGCCTGTTTTTGACGATCTAGTCTGTATTGTATCAGATCAAAATGGGTAACAGTCAAAATAGTGATCTAGACAAGCAAACACTTAAACCTTAGTAGCCAGAGTAATTAGTTACGAGGAAGATGCTGACTAAGTGCACAGCATTTTGGGTGACAGCATTGGAAAAGTGGCAAAGAAAGCAATCAAAAACCGGTGGACAGTTAAGGGATTCATCTTGCAAATAAGGGATGGGATCTGAAGAAAGGACTGTCAACTGCCTGAGCAGAATGATGCATGAATCAATACAAAAATAGGGAGTGGATCTGCATAATACAGACTCTTGGGTGCAAAACGGAGATTTTTGAAACTAAGCTGAATGATACTTAGACAAGTTAGGTTAATAAACATCAGAGACAATACATGTGCACATTAGAAAGAAAGAAATACTCACCCTGTGAAGTGGTGTGCTTGCCTTGCAGTTAAATTCTGCTTTATTTTTGGAAAGGACTGCTTCTGGAAGAAAACACTTTTGTTTAGTGGAAATTTATGCTGTCACAGGTTTCTAGAGGAAAAGAGTTTACAGGCTTCAATCCAAACTCCTTAATGTGACTTGTAACTGTGAAGATTTCCAAGTAAGAGTGATAGAACTGTGTAGTTCCATCTACAGAAAACACATCAGAGGGCAAGGAGGCCTGAAAGGTTTCAGAATTAAGCTTGCTCCATAAATTGCAATAACCTTCGCAAACAGTCAAAGTGAAGAAAAAAACCCACCAAACCTGAAAAAAACCCCACAGCTGTACTTTACTGATTAAGAAGAATATATGGTCATATATTACATTCTGAAATATAATCCAGTATATCCTTATATCATCATTTTTTCCATATAAAAGTATCTGTTGTCATTTGGCTGAGTATTTAGTGGGGGAAAACAATGAAATTAGTCACAAAAAAGTCTATAAAGATGGATTGCTCATATTATAAGAACTCTATTATGAACATTAAATAGGTGGTTAGATATGCAATGAAGAGCCAGTATACTTATTTTTCTGGAGAGAAATCAAATAATATATCATATTAGCTTTTAAACTTCTTGGCACACATATTCCAGATTTCTTATTAATAAGAAATCTTCATGTCAATAGGTTAATTGTGTAAGCAGTTCTAGACATGGGATGGAAATCAGTCACTAGTAATGTCTACTTTTCTAACATTTATCGTTTTCTTATAAAGGGCTGCTTTAAACATGTAATCAGAACTGTAATATTGGAAAACTTGGTTTTCTGTCGTTATTTGTATAAATTCCCTGTGGATCAAAATATGACTTAAGGGTTAATCAGTGTTCTCCATTGTATTTGAAGACCCAAATATATACAAGAATGATGTTAATTTTGTGGGAATCTTGAAAACGTAAAAAACTCACACCCAAACCTATTTGGTCAATATAATTTGCAAGAGCAAAACACTGGAGCATTTCACACTGATTAAGGTAGTGGTCATGTTTTATGGACTAGAGGTAGAGAGAAAAAAGTAGCCCAAAAGATATTTGAACCTTTCAAGTTAGGATGCATTCTGCATAGGCAGGAAACAACCAATTTTCCTTATAATTTCAAACCCATCTGATTTTTTGAAAGATGGTGTATGTTCTGTTTACATACAATAACTATGTGATTAAATTAACAATGCTTAAGGGGAATATTTCATCTAAATCATGGAATTGGAATTTCTAGGGTTTACAGCCTTGTTTGTGGGTACATGTATTTGGTACCTGAACTCACTGAGAAATATTAATATTTTTTTCCTCTAAAAATAGGCCAGTTCTCTAACTATCAGTGTACCAGCATTTATCAGAGTTTGAATACTGAAGCAAGAAATGGAGAGAGAAGGTTTGCAGCAAGTTCCTCCATCTAAAAAAGGAACCAAAGATCTTCAAAGTGGATATCTAGAAGAAAACTTGAGGGAGAGCTGAATTAGCTTTGATAAACCATTTTTAAATAAAATTACAAAAGGAGTGATTGTGTTTCGTGGTGATTTCAATGTTTTTGTCCTTTGTAACACTAAATGCTGGGTTATGTTTAGAGGTTAAGTAATCTCACATAAATTCTCAAAATATTTTGAAAACCCAATTACCATCAGAAAACTTTTCAAGTGAAACATAACCCTGAAACAAAGCATTGTGACAATTTTGCATTCAGTTTCTTAATCTGGGAATGTTTTGTCTCACAGTTCTCACAAAAAAGAAAAAAAAGTCACCAAAACCCTCTATTGTTTCACTTTTACCTAATTTGACAAATAGTTTGAATGTCTCCCAGCTTCCATTTTCAGAGGAAATATATTCACCTAAACGGGGAGGCTGTGGGGCAGAGGGAAGGAAAACTCAGATTTACTGAAGTCTCGCAGTTGCAAATGCAAAAGTATCATAGTTTGAGTTCTCCAAATGGTATGTTCTCTTTTTAAATTACATTGGCATACACATCTGTATGTATTTTTGAGTTGTATTGAATATGTATAGTGTGTCTTCGTTAACATGAAAGAGTTGGCAGTGTCTGCTATTGATCCATGGGTGCTTCAGGAGAAGGTTTTAAAAAAATAGAATGAATTCATCCTTGTTATATTCTAAATTATCTGTAACATAAACAGTCTCAGTTACCTTTTTAGTGCACCTGCCAGGTTCTTGAGCTGTAGCGATTGCAACCTGGTTGCAGAATTCCTTTTCAAACTAATGAGCTATTAAAGGAGAATTCTGTGCTTTGAGAAGGGTTAAAAAAATGCAGATGTTGGATAGGCTTCTCCAAGTGGATTTCTTGATTTTTAACTTCAGATGCAAAACTCCATCTATTCTTAACTGTAGATCTGCAACTTTTTGCCATAATATAAAGACTTCGATGAAAAAAAAATGCGGAAGGCACTTTGGAGGTTATCCTCAAGGCATGCAATAAGCGCTAACACTTAAGAACTCTAGTTAAATAGTTTAACTTTTGCTCTCCATTGGATTATACTTTCTTACTTCCTTTCCCTCTATTTTTTTAACATGATATATTTAGAACAGTTATTCTCAGTTTAAATGTTTATGAAGATGAGCTTACAAATAGCTGTTAGCTATTAAATCTTCATGATTGCATAATGAGTTATTGTCCTGACTCTTGCATCATTCTCTGAAGGATATGTGATATTATTTTTTTTTTCTTCATCGTCTTTCAAAATTTTATGTAAAAAAGAAAGAAATACACAAAGGATATTTAATCTTTTCTTTTGCTGTCATTGCCATGGAAACATTAAAAGTGAGAGGAACTGTAGGAAGAAGATGAAAAGGTAGAGACAAAGAAGGAGATACAGAACAGTAAAGAAAAAAGGACGGTATGCGGCAGTGCATTAAGTTGTAAGACAATCAATATTTAGATATCGTTTCAGTTCAGAAATTCTATCATATTTGGAAAAGCTATACTTTTTAGACCTGAAATGCAGGTTAGTTTGATCACTTTGTATAAAAATAAGAATAATTTTTCCATTCAGTAGAAATACTAAAAAACCCACTTAAATTCATGTCTTTTCTGATGTTTTCATAGTATTATAACTCTGATAATGGTAGAGATTTACTGCTGACTTGCACTACGCTAGGATGAATGCTTCTGGGCTAGGATGTGCATTCTGCTTGCTCTTCTATCTTTTTTACATGTCTTGGACCATTGCCCAAACCCTTTGGAAAAAAGACCTTCCTGATAAGCGTGGAGAAGTCGCTGAAGTCTGGATCCTTAAATGTAATTTGGTCTGAAGGACTTAGCGTATCATTGTTCTTTTCTCAGATGCGTGAATCTAATCCAATTTTATCTGGATGCACTTACTATAAATATCACAATTTCCCTTGTAACCAGCCACTCCCTCTTTTTCTCCATCCAACAGTCACTAATTTATCTCCTGTCTTTATATTTGTATATTATCCAGTTCCAGTAGGTGGCAGCCCTGCAGCATTGTTGCTGGATTTTGTAGGATGAATAAAACTTACTGTGCATTGCAAATGGCTTCTTTTGCAAAACTCTCTGTAATAATTCTGAAGTTCTCATCCCTTTCATGCCTATGATTTACCAGTTGGAGAGAATAATGTCCCCAAATCTCCATTCTATATATATTTTGTCCTATGATGATGTCTGCTATTATATTCCATAGTAAAATATATATCAGTTATTTTGTTGTTGTTGTTGTTGTTGCTGGAATCTGTTCTTCAATCCCACATTGTGGGTTAACTCTAAAACACATGCAGCAATTACATTGCATTAAACTGATAAAGCCACACTGTGTACAAAGACCCATTCTCTGTTTTATTTTTAATAAATTGATGTTACATGACTTGCTGCCACCATTTTGTTTTGGGGAACCGATATCTTGCTTGCACAGTCCAGTGCTGTGTGGGAATGAAGTAGGATGTCGTGAGAAGTTAGGCTGGCATGAACATCTCTGTATCACCTCTCCAGTCCCCTCTTCATAATCTGATGTAGTAACAGGACTCCCACTGCATCTATTTTTCCTATTTATTTCACCTATTAAGCAAACCTTCACTTTATCCATTTTTAAAGATGTTCTGGGGTTTCATAAACATAGGGCAGAACCGGGTAATGTAGTAATTTCTCCTACCAAAGGAGAAACAATAAGTTTAGTGATAACCTATTTATTAGAACTGTGTTCTTAAGCATTTTAAAGCCGGACGTGCATGGCCTATGCAACGTTATTTTAGTCTGCTACATACCGATCCTATAAATCTTATTTGGGTTCTGGGATGAGAACCTGCTCCTTCGAGAGAGCAAGGACATAAGACAGAAGAACCCAGCTTTCTGGATAAAGCATTGGTATGAATGTCGTGAAGCTGTTATTTTCTGGACCTACTCATACATATGTTATTGTCACAGCCCTTTAAATAGTGTTGGTGTTGCTAAGCAATATTCAAATCATTTAAAGATATTTTGAAAGCAGTGAATACCTGTTAACAGTCCTTTGGGCTATACTAGTTAATTTACTACTGAACTGTATTCATGCATTTTTCTCTGTTTTTCCCTTTTTTTGTTGTTTTTTTGACTCCAAGAATTTAACCTTTAAAAGTACAAAAACTGCAAAAATTGAAATGAGTGAGTTAGAGGAAAGGACCAGTGAGGGGAACTGGGGAAGAAGGTACACAAATGGGAATGCTCTGCTCATTAATGCACGTTTCCTACTGTTCTGCTCCTTAATTTTGAGAAATTTAGGAAGTGGAGATGAGAATTGCCAGACAGCATGTTGTTGCCTGGCAGCCTGTAGAAATCATATGATGCTACATGAGGCTGCCTGACCTCAGAGAAATAGATATTTTTGCCCCTTTCTTCTTCCTGTTAATTCTTGAAAGAGCTGTTGGGATACTGCCTGGTTATATTGCTAAGAATTTCTTCAGTGAAGTAACACATATAGATACCAATATATTTTTAGAGGTGATGCAATTCATATTTTAGTCAAGGTAGTATATTTTTACATTCTTAGTTCGAAATGAAAGAAGATAGTCTCATAAAGAAAGGCTTTGTTGCAATTTGTGATGGTAACGTAGGCTGCTACTAATTGTGAACAATTATAGGTAACCTCTGGATATTTTAGCCGTCTGTGTGTTGCATAGGTTGTATTTCTCTCTAGAACTAAGACTTGGGTACCAGTATTTTTGTTTTTATTTCAAAGGCATTGTGGTCTTTTCCTTTAAATGAATTAGATCTTTGCAGCAAATCATCTCTTTTAGTTCTTTAGGGTTGGTGTTTTTTTTTTTTTCCCTTAATTTTTAAAATCAAACTCACACACTAATAGCAAAACAGAGAAATTCTTACTTCGATATGCTGCATATGAATCTCCTGCATGTCAATGCAGCTCGTTAAAGCAATAAAGAGATACCTTGTTGGGTATATATGAGTTCCTCTTTATATTAGCTAGTTCTATTAAGGAGAGAAAAACAGCACTGAGTTTTAAATTTGTAGAATTCGTCTATTAACTTAGTGAACCTGTATCTTTTTTTTCTTCTAATTGGATCCTGAAGAAATCATTTCCTAAAGAGATGACAGTTTTAAAACCTGGTGTTTTACCAGTGTGTTGTAAAATGTCTACACTGGGTCGGCATTACAAGTAATGATGATGACAGCAGAGTTTATTACAGAAGGAAGTAGGTAACACCACCATAGTTCAGAGCTCTGGTATGGTAGGTGCTATACATACTAATTGGCATAGTGTTTTTAGGAGGTGATTAATGAGTTTTCTGAGACAGTCTGCAAATACTGGAACTCTTTAATGAATAGCAAGTTAACGATCATTAGAAGAAAGAGCTTGTGAGGAAAATATTTGAAAGTCTAAAATATATGTTAAATATACATCTTCTCAACCAAAATGTATTTGGGTTATTCCTTGTTACGTTTCAATGCAGTTTGACTCAAAGGACAGTTGCCTTATGCTTTCTCCTACTAAAAGAATAATTGTGTGTTGAGTGATCAGCTATTATGTTCTTCAAATGTTATCTCACTTGTTCTGTGTTTTAAAGTCAAAGATGCTGTATAGTCAAAGCAGCTCAAGATAACAAGTCTGAATGGTGCTCATTTCTTTCACTGCTGATCTGTGGTTCGCTCTCTCTTCTCAGGTCTATTTTTTCATGAGGTAGAAGTTTGGACTGCACCTGCTCGGTCGCAGATAGTCTTGTGGTTGCAGAGGCTTTAATTTATGTGATCCTTTGTTCAACTGCACTTCCTCTTTCATTTTTCTCGTGATATTTATAAAAAATTGTGACACTTCTATTTTTTAACTTTGCACAGTACATGGTCAGATAATTTGGTCCTAAGTGTTTCATTAAACGCATTTCAGCAGACAACATTTTGAGATCCAGAGTGTCACCCAGAAATTAAGTAATGCCAATTGATAAATTTAGAAATGCCAAACATCGAATTGAAATGGTTGACCTTTTGGCACCAAATGATCATAGTCCTGCCTTGAGGTAATGTATTTAAATGCACATTCTTTCATAAGCAATTGAGCTCATAAAATTTTATGTTTGGCTATTATCTTTCATTATTGCTTTTGTAATTTTCTAACAAGCACACATCAGATAACATCTTCAGCAGCAGTCCTTCTTGGAGGTAAAAATAAAAGTCCAGAGTTGATATCTAATTTTTCCCAGCATACAAATCCAAATCCAGCTTTGGAGCATGGATCTGTGGTGGGATTTTGTTTGGTTTTTTAGGGCTTTGAAGGGTGAATTTGTTTTTTTTAAGAATGTTTATATGGACAGTTCTAGCCTCTGATCCACCTTCTAGTAAAGTTTGCTGGGTCCAACTCGTAAGTGGAGGCTATGTTTCTGATGATGTTAACAAAACCTACAAAACTTACATATCTGCGGGGTTTGGTCTTACTAACCAGTCTATAGCATTTTTTTTTCCTCTCCAAAACTTGCTGTTAGATTTACTTTTGTATCACAAATTTTAATTGCTCAGAAAAAAAGAAGTTAGAATTTCAAATATCCTGTTTTAAAATTCTTATTACTCTGGTATTGACAGTTCTTCTCTACTCAATTCAGGATTCAGGAGCATTCTAAAGTCTTGCATTTCATAGAATCATAGAAT
>NW_009185912.1:0-2862 GCF_000690835.1 Fulmarus glacialis
TTACCTCAACCCATGAGTTTTCTTACTTTAGCTCTTCAGATTCTCTTCCCCATCCCACTGAGGGGGGGAAGGGTGAGCGAGCAGTTGTGTTGTGCTTGGTTGCCGACTGGGGTTAAACCACGACACCAGAAAATGGCACTCTGTAGTTCAGCAAGCCCATTTGCTAAAGGATTCTGCTTCTCAGTTAGGTTCTTGGAATGAAGAGTTGCAGGGTCCCCACAGCTCACAGTCAAGGGGACTATATTTTGCTGAATAGGCCATAAACATAAAACAAACAGTATTAACACACTCCTTACAAACACTGTGCTCTGCTGTGAAATAAACTTACATATTGTGATAAATTTGTTCATCAAGATGCTGAACTAACATGCAATTCATTACGTAAATGAGATTTTTTTTTCTCCATAGCACATTGCTAAATGGCAATTGTCCATTGAATGAATACGCTGTAAAGGCAGGATTGAGTACATTTATTCTAGTAAATTTAATCAATTCATGGTTGAACTAATTTTAATTTCCTTGTTGAATTTCTTCTCTGGTGGCATGTTTTTAAACAGGATCCAGAGTCCTTGCACCCCCAGGGAAAAAAGGGCATTTGCTAAATGAGCGTTTCTTTGCATAAACTGCGAGTATGGGTTTGTATTAATTGTGCCACTAATAAACACATTGGTCACTGTGCCTGCTCATTCAATATATTACTCTGACAGTTTCTGAGGAGCAGAGTTCTTTCTTGATTGTTCTTTTTGATATTGCATCTCTTTTTGATAATTACATCATGTAGTGATATGCAGACAGACCATGATAATTGTGCAGACAGATCATGTCAACTCATGAGTGTAAGTGTTTTGGAGGAGGAGAAGGGTGTAGAAAAGGAAAAAATTTAGACTTCTTAGAACCAGTTCTTCCTCAAAGTAGAAGATGGTGTTGACTGCAATTCTATTCTCTGAAGGAGTGTAAACTAATTTTTTCATGAGATGTTTGGATGTTACACAGATAAGCATCAGAAAAAGCTTGTCAGGGAAGTCACACTTCATTATCTACAGGAACATTTAGACAATGCTGAGAATGATGGTTTAAAAATGAACAAGCAGACTGTTTCCTTCCCTAAAGACTGGCCTGAAGGGGTGATTATGACAGGCTGTGTAATTCATTCATATTTGAATAATTGATATGCATGAAGGATTTAATAGGTAATTTCCTTAGTTTTGATTTTTATGTGTATCTATATAGATAGGGCATGCACACTATTCCTCAGTGCACGTAAGTATTCTCTGTGTGTGTGTGTGTATATACATACACACACAAACACAGTTTTATATATACAGCAGTATACCAAAGCATTTCTAGAACAAAAATATTTTAGAGCTCTCTGATCTTTGAGGATAGTAGAATCTATTTCTGCTCTTTAAGGATAAGTATTTAAGGAAAATATTTTCAGAATCATGGAACAGTTATAGCTGAAAAGCATCTCAGAATGTCAATTCGTCCAAACCCATACCCCAAAAAGCGGGTCCAAACTGGATGTTAGATCAGGTTGCACAGGGTCCTACACAACTGAATTTTATCTCCAAGGGGGGAGATTCCATTTCTTCTCTGAGCAACCTGTGCCATTGTTTGACCACACAATAGATATTTTTAACGTCTACTGAGAACTTCCTATCTTCCAGTTACATCCATTGCCTCTCATTCTTTCACTCTGAAAGCTACCTGAATTTATACAGTACTTGAATTGCTTTACAATTTTCAAGACAGCAACTCCACTATGTTAAAATAAGTTATACAACCATAAAATTAAGGCTTCTTCAAAGAAAAAGTAAAACCTATGATCTTTATCAAACCATCAGTCTCTTTTCAAGACATGAATTAGTCTGTAGACTGTTATGAAGATACTGTTAATTTTAAACTTTAATATTGTTAAGTATGACCAATTTCTGGATAGCTGTCTTGGCAAAATACTTTTTTATTTCTTTTCAAAAGTGGTGGCACTAAGCAAAGGCTAGACTTTTGCTGGTTTTTTTCCCTTCTTTGGTTCATGGGTAAACAGCTTTTTTATACACACAGACCAGAAAAAAACGATCAATATTACTGTGTACATTTATTTATTTTGAAATAGTTCATCTGAAGATGTGGTTTGGTTTGTATACCATAAACACGGGACACATTACCTAGGAAAACAAACATACAAATAAATAACAAGCATTCTTTTCAAATAAGAGTATGTACAGGCCTTCAGAAAATAGTCATACTTAAGAGAGAGAAAATAGATGGCTTTGAGCTTTGCTTAGAAAATATTACTTGTATTACATTCACACCATTAATATCTAACATCTACATATGATTCACTGGGTGCCTATCTATCTGGACATCCCTGAATTTCTTGACTGTAACCTCCTCCCAGCACTTAACAAATAAGACAAAATTTCGTCTTATCATGTCCTTTCTATATGAATATTATAATAGAATTTTGCTTTTAAGCTTTGAATATATGTGAGAAAATCTATTCTATCCAATATATGAAGTATTGCATTAATCCCATTCAAAATGACAGGAAAATTAATGTAAAAGATACTTAATTAAGAGTATAAAGTGCTTTTTATTCCCTTCATCATAACATGAAATTGAATGCTAATACTTAATAATTCTTATTCATTATTTGAATTAAAAATAAATATTGTCATTCCACTTGATCTTCATTTACTTAAGAAAATTAATACATAGCAAGAAAAATGTTCAAGCAAGATGGAAAACATTTAATGTTTATATCGAAAACACCTAGATGTCCAAATGAATTAGCAAATATGACTTGTGCAGTACCATGAGGAACACTTTGGCTACAACAACCCCATGCAGGCTTGGGGAAGA
>NW_009185913.1:0-275 GCF_000690835.1 Fulmarus glacialis
ACAGGTGGGGAATAGGACATATCCTCTTTAATTGCTGGACCTTCCGGGACTATTTCTCCACAGCCAAGACAAGCGAGGAGGAGACAGTTTTTTCGTATTCCCAGAGTCTGCTAACCACATCATCCACCGTTGGAGCTTCTTCCTCTTTCCAGGACAGTACTGCCAATGAACTGGCATAGGACACTGGTGCGCTCTGTACCAACTTCTGCCACATGGGTCGCGTGCACTGGACTTCATCTGGATCTTTGGGCATTTGGTTGTTGTCCAGGTAACTA
>NW_009185913.1:1156-1434 GCF_000690835.1 Fulmarus glacialis
AAATATATTCAGGAGACATAGCAATAGGAACATGCTGGTTTGAACATCCCAAGGATATTCAAAATCCTCAAGAGCTGTTGTAATCAGCCTGGAGAAGACGGGCAAGGTGAAGGAAGATGTCTCCCCCGTAAATTGGCTCTCCGAGGAGAAGGGGTAAAAACTGTAATTATTAATAGGTTCCAGAAGATAGCTCCCAAAGAACAGGAATGATGGCAGTGCTGAGTACAGTCTCCTGATCAATAATTTTGCCATAACATAAACCAGTGTCACACAGTATG
>NW_009185914.1:0-7070 GCF_000690835.1 Fulmarus glacialis
GTTGTTGTGACCCAAGTGCAGGACCCAACTTATCTAAGTTTGGAAATGTGTTGCAGAACTAAATGTATAAATGGGCTAATGGGCAGTGTTAGTGAATAGATGCATGAGCACTTATTAAACTTAACGATCCTTCGCTTAGGTCAGGAAATCCCCCAGCTGCTGACTCTCAGTTGTGGGAGGGGGTGTGAGGATAAGGATGCTCTGTTTCCTAGACTTTCCTGAGGCACCTATTACTAATCCCTTTCCAAAACAGGACATTGGACTGGATGGGTTTTGTTGTGATCCTGTAGGGCTGTTCGTACGTAGTTTAGATGTTTAGACTAAGATACATCTTGATTTAAGATACTCAGGATGCGAGAATATATTCAAATGAAGTAATAATCATAGATGTCTAAAAGGAGAATAGTCAGCACAGAGGATAATAATTTTTGTTATAAATACTATCCTGGAGCAAAGGGCACAATTAATAGCAATGATTTTTTCAGATAGCAAAGTTTCTTCAGGACCTAATATAATCTTTTCTATCTCAGTGAACTGTACATTAAAAAACTTACAATAATGGCAACTGAAGTTAAACATATGCATATACATATGTGTGTGTGGATTTCTGCAGATTTTAACTGTGAAAATATTAAGACATGAAGTGTTGGTCTTAGGATTTACTAGTAAGGACCAAAAAAAAAAAAAGAGAGAAGAAAATAGTCTTTAAACAGTGGCTTTAAAATTTTTTTGACAATATTAGGAATTCTGCAGATATGCTGAGCCACTTTTGCCCCATGAATCTTCCTAGAGCTGGTGGATTTTTGTTTCCTCTGATCTATTGTGCGGAAAACTGATAAAGTAAATCTACCCTCAAAACCCTCCAAAGACAGTTAGTTTCTTGACATTTTAACGGCCCCAATTCACACCAGATTACTGTTGTTGTAATGTCAGAGCCATTCCAAAAATGAGGGTATTCCCAGTAGCCACATATCTCATTGCTCGCAAATGCTAGGCCACTGGTTTTTAAACAAATGTGTTGTTGGAATAGTGATCAAGCAGTGTTCTTTTGATGGTTCACCTCTTGAGTCCCAGACTGCTAGATTTGTTCAAGCCAGTAAAATAAATGGAAAAAAAATTCCCTAGATTCACAAAGATATGTGTTTCGTTTTTCAAAAACCTATGTAGTGGAGAGTCCTCCCTAGGAAGATTTCTAAATCACCCTTGGTGGGGCAGACACAGACCCCCGGAAAGTAACAGGACTGTAGTGTAACCCTTTACCTGCCTACAAGGAAAGGTTATACGGTTAAGTAAGCTTTCACCGCTTGGCTGAGAGCACCTCTCTTCAAAAAAAATATTTCCCTATGCCTTTTCAGCAAGTGGGTGAGGACATGGGAGGCAGGAGGTCCAAGTGCATAGGCAGGCACATGGTGGTCATCCTAGGGGAGGATGGCACAAAAAGAGAGAGAATTCGGGAGTCCTGATATCAAACAGTAGCACTGTGAAATGACTGAAGCATATGACTGACCAAAACAGAAGGAAATATATTTTTTTTATATATATATTTCTCATTCAAATTTATTCTCCCATGTCTTCCTTGGACTATCTCTAAAATAGGATTTGCAAGCTTCACTCCCAGAAAATGCAAAAGAGTGGCATTATACTCTCTGCAGGGGGTGTGCAAAGGCCTCCCCAGATGACAAGGCAGTGTCCTGAAGAGGTCCACTGATGGCATGTCAGTCTGCTGAGCAGCCAAAATCCAAAACTGTCCTTCAAAGCAGGCCTCAACAGAATTCTTTCTGGAAGACTTCCCTCTCACTCATGGTAGGGGGTAGCCAATTATAACATGATAATTTATTCCTCAGAATATCTCATGCCCTCCTTGGGTCCGGTAGGGTCAAAATGGCACGTTGTTGCCTCCAAGAGCCCTTAACTCAAGCAGGTCACGATACCTGAATGTGTCTCTTGTTCTTTCCTGCCCCTATATTTCCTAGGAAAAAACTGAAGTAATAAAGCCGGTTCATTTTGCAACAGAACACCCCTCTGCTGAAATCCTGCTGTCCCTTGTACATCTCTGTCAGCCTCTGCATTCGTATTGATTTCTCACTTACGTGCATAGGAATGGAATAATAACAGAGTATATCATCTCTGCATGTCAGCTCCTACAAATACAACGAGAAAGCTTTTTCTCTCAGCTCAGAGCTGGTGAGCATTCAGAAATGCCACAGGTGAAAACGCATGCCTTTGTCCCTTCCTCTGTTTGGATACTTTTGAGAGAGCAAGGCTTTCTCTTTGTGGCTCACCTGGGCAGAGCACAAAGGACTGTATCCTGCATCCTTACCACAATACCACTTGTTCACTGCATCCCGTGCCTAGAGCAGTCCTACCAGTTGGAAGCACTTCTGATTCAAACAGTCAGCATCCCTGATCAGGGTAGCTGCATTCCACTGGGTACCTGCAAATTAACGGTGTCCAGTCCTCCCTACAGGCTGCTATAGCATCTCCCGTGAAAAATCACTCACCTCTTGAAAACTGAGAGCAGTCTCTTGGGTGTTAGCACAGATCTGGCTGACTTGGCCCCTGGTGGTCTCTGAATACCTTTGGACCTTGGAAACGCTTTTCTTTCTTCAGAGCATCTTTTCACGTCTTCCAGTTCAGGCTGTTAGGTTCTTCATGGGTCTTATTTTTGGATGGTTACAGTCCATTTCCCTAAATGTTATGTGGTCAAAACATTTGCTTTAAAACAATTTTTTACTAGTGCATTAATTTCTGCACCAGGGAACTCAGGCTTTTGGAAGTGATTTAGCTTCTATTATTCCTTCTGAAGACATTAAAAATAATAAATGAAGACACAGCAACCAAGATAAATTCAAGAGATAATGAAAAACATTCAGAGATTTATATATAGTACATTTCAAGTGTTTTTAAAGAAGGTATAAAAAAAAGCTAGTGTCAGAGGGTCCTCTGCTGCTATCCTCTGTGGCAGCAAGTGGGTGTACGTGTGCATGATGGAGGGAGTGGGGAAGATGGGAAAAAGACAGATATTTCTGGGAGCCACAGTTCCAGCTCAGGAGCAAGAAAGCTCCCCTCAAAAACAGATTTTCATTTGAAAATTTCCAACATTCAGGCATAATAAACATTTGCTCAAAAAATGAGCATTTTTTTATTTAGTGCCCTGAATGTGACAGCAATCCTAAGAAAAAACAGTATGCATCCAGGTAAGGCTATCAAAGGTGTTTGTATATTTTTTAAATGCCAGGTGTAACTGAAGATTCCTAACTTTGTGAGGACTGACCTTGAAACTTTTAACAACATTCTTCCAATATAACCACTTTGATGGATAATGTAATAGGTGAGTTTTGTGGTATGTCCTTAATAGGCTTCTGGAACAGAATTTTAAACTTATATTTTTATTTGTTATTATTTATTTACAATACACTTGCTTTTACTAAAGAGATGTCAAGTGAATTGATTGCATAAGAAAGACTATTTTTAACACCAACCACCATCTCAATCTTCTTCCAATATTATCGTTGCATTTCTCACTTACTTTCCTCTTCTTCAAGCAAGAGTTAGGTGTAGTATTATATAGACCAAAGACCAGCAAAATATGTAAAGAAAAGCTTCACAAGAGGTCTTTCACAGAGAAATCTTTTATGCTTAAATACAATGTCTGTATTAGAAAAATGGTCTGTATTAGAAAAATTATGATAATTGAATGAAATTTATATTTGAATTGTTCACCAGCTGTTGAAACTGCAGAACTCTCAACAGTAATAATAAAGAATAATAATATAATAGAATATTATAGACAAAATAATCTAGAATAAAATCAGCCTTGTACCTAGACACAAAGAAATTGCATTTTGTTTTATCTGCTTTAATTTTAGTGTCTTCATGCTATTTTTCTTTACCTTAACAGCATTACTTAAAATATGTTATTTTGAGTTATTTTCTGTGGCTTTAAACTTGAATAGGTGGAGTTTGCTGCTTCCACTGACAGATCATGAAACAGAAACTTTTTTGCTGTTGGTTCATAATCAGCTCATTTTGCTAACATATCCATGATGAAATTATATCTTGATCCCATAAAGACAGGAACATAGGCAGTTTCTGGTTTTCGCTCCCAAGCATGGAAGTTTTACATCAGAAAAAGTTTGAAGCATTAAGCATTACATATCTGTTCTGTTTTATTCCCCGCTCTCCCCCCCCCCCCCCCCTTTTTTACTGTAATGCTCATCTGTGATAATTTCATTCAGGCTAACTAAACCAAGGCTTTTACCTGCAGGTCTTTCTTAAGCTGAATTCTCATAATGCGCTCTAGGCTCTGGATAAGTAAGGATTTTATTTTAATTTTATTTAAGGTGTCTCCCTAGGAAAAAGAAAAAAAAAATAAAAAGAACACAAGGGATTCTCAAGGTTTGCAGAAATGCTTGGGTTTTAAGTGTTCAGTGATGCAATCTAAGCACTTTTCTGACATCCTAAGCAAATGATTTATGGAAGGTGGGGGAAGAAATTCTTATGGCAAAACACAGAACACCCAGGTCTGTAATTGTTTGTATGTACAGAATTCCTGGTTGTTTCTTGCTGCATTGTTTCATCAAAATAATTTATTTTATGATGATTTGAAATCCTTATAACACAATTTTTTATTTTCAGTTTTAAGTCTTTTCCATTATTTAAAGAAGACAACACTTCATAACTTTTGCAAATGTTTACAATCAAGAAAATGACTATTTCTCAAATCCAAATGTATTTAAGTATCTGATGTTCAAAATAGCTGACAACACAGCAGATGTTCATCATGTGCAATAGGACACAAAATTAAGTTTTTCTTATATCACAGCAAATGGAAAATTTTGGAGATTATTTGGTAGAGCCAGCTGAGGTGAAAGAAATCTTTTCTTGTGCATGTCTGAGAAATAATAGATTATAATCAAATGCTTCTTATAAAATAAGCTCTGTCCTAGGACAGGAAGAAGAGAAGGCTTGGACAGAAGATGAAGAATTTCAAAAAGCTAAAGCAATCAAAGAGGCCTCAGTTCTTGAAGATGCCCAGTTTCAGTAACTGACTTTTCAAGTTGTGAGTAGGAGGAAATTAATAGAGCTAACAGAGGCCTGGTTGCAGCCTCAGCTGCGAAGACCTAGCTAATTTCCTAGCTAATTGGAGGCACCAGTACAAGAGCAGATCCACTGTACTACTGATTCCATTATTTTGGTTTCAGAGTATACTTGCAGGTGTGAGTCCTGCTGAGAAAATAAGAGCTCAAATACTGTCATATCAAATCAGGACGCCAGGTTTTATCAGCCTTAATACGAAGAGAATTCGTAAAGCGAGAAACTCAGCTAGCTTTGTGTTGCAAGTTACCGTCAAAGTAGAAGCTGGGGCTCTCCAATCTAAAGCTGTTGTTGTTTCCCCAGTACTTGTTACCTAAATCAGCCAAGTCTTATTAGAAGACAAAGATCTGATCTAAAACTTACTAAAGTTACTCTGCATATCCCCACTAATTTCAACTGGCTACAAGAAATTTAACTTTAAAAGTATGTGGCTAAATTTGTAACTTGAAAAGGATGGAACGTTAATCCTGGGATCTCTGGGTCACATATGATGGCTAGGGCTCAGATTTCGTTCCTAAAGGTCTTAGTTCGAAATTGTAGTCTACTGCTTGCTTTTGGTAAATTGTCTTTACAAAGACTTTTTTTTTCCTTGTTTTGTTCATTGTTAATTTGTTCCATCAGAAGTGACACTGAGTTTGCTTAGTCTCATTATTGAAGCTGGTGCTGTCTTAATAACCTTTCTCATAGTTCTTCCTGGGTCTTTTCCTTACAGTACAGAAAACAAATTTGCAAAGACAATGCCCCATTAATCAGATTGATTCTAAGTCATTAATGACTGTTAATTACAAAGCAAGAATAAACAAATGTACCCCCTCAACCATTTTGTTTCCTTCCAGAAACCTCTTTACAGGCTTTTGAAAGTTAGATCATTTCTAACATAAATATGTTCCATCTCATCAGAAATATATAATTCTAATATAATATAATATGTTTTGAGATCAAAGTTCCTATGAAACAATAACATAATTTTAACATGATAAATTGTGTTTCTATTATATTCATATTCAATTTGTATTATTTTGATTTTTATATGGTATAAGCTAGATGATTGTTCACTGAAACACAAATTGTTATTCCAGTCAGAGAGTACAATTGCCCTACACATCAAAACATTCAAACCTTCTAATTACTTGATGGAAATAGGCAGCTACCTTTCCCCAGCACTTCCTGAATGAAATAACATAAAATCTTTACTTCATATCAATGTTTCATATCAAATCATTAGAAAACTGTCAAAGAAATAAGGACATGTAATTTTGATAATGGTAACACTGGCAAGTAAGAGCATCACCAAATTCAGGTATTATTGCTAAAAAAGGGGGAAAACAATAACTGCCACACAAATATCTCAGATACCTGTCTATCTATTAGAGTCCCCATGGTAACGAAAACTCAAGAAGACTTATTGTCAAAATACTTGTTAACTTCAGCATGTCAGGATGGGCTCAGAGAAAACTGAATCCGTAATCCTTCTTTTAAGAAACGGATAACACAATTTGCATTAGTAGGCTCTTTACACGTCTTCATTCACGTGTCCAGAGTCTAACTTCAAGTCAAAGATTAGAACTTTATTATCAGTGAATTGAGTGGGAATGGTCCCCAGTCCTTATCAGAGATTCTTAATAGCACACTTCTCAATCTTTCCTTACTTAGGAATAAGCAAGAAAAAGTAGAGAACTTCTGAATGCAGGTTACTGCTGTGAATGGAAAAGGTATTACTTAATGCTGTGAAGTATGCCAGTTTTCTTAATATGATGGATGGCAAAGAAGTGGATGTTTAATGAGAGAGAACTAGTTTTCTGAAAAGTAAAATAAAAAATGCTATAGGTTCTTGCATCAACAAATACAAAAAATCATGCATGGATTTAAAAAAAAGGCTACCTTTTTCATCTAAAATCATAGAAGAGAAAGCTGACAGGACATATGATGTGGGAGGAAGAGTTATTGGCTGTGAGATGCAGATCACAAAGGGG